>NC_066584.1:84502717-84806154 GCF_024323335.1 Lathyrus oleraceus | reverse complement strand
TTTGACAGCTTTCTTGCCAAAATGCCAAAGCCAAGTTCTTTCTTTAGAATGAAGTTTTTTGCTGTGATGTTTTGAGGATGTAACCCCTCTCAAATGATGAAAAGTGTGGTGAAACATCATGCAAGGCTTAGGTTCTGTGGTGTTTTGGACGAAATTGAAAATGGCCAAAGTGCAGTGGATGGATTTTGAGTGAAGAAGGGTTATGGTCTGGTGGTTTTTTGGCTGCTGTAGCAGGGTTTTGGTTTGAGCAATTGCCAAAGTTTTCTTTTTTGCTTGCAGGTTGTGACAGGTTTTTAGAAGAGAAAAAATGCCAAGGGTGTATGGTAATGCATCAGAGTTCTCTTGATTTCTTTTTCTACCTCTAGGGCCTTGTGTGCCTGCTATGGAGTTCAAAAGTGACAGAAAATCTGCTGCATTGCTGGACAGTACAAGGTAAGGCATGGAGGGTTGTGGTTGCTTTGTACTCATTTTCCAAATCTTAAGCAAGTGAGGCATGGTTCTTTGTTTTGCTGTTGATTAGGCTGCTAATTAGGTTCACAAATGACAGAAAAAAATGATGCATAATGCTGCTGCTCTTTTGAGGTACAAGGCATGGTTGTGGAAGCATGGACAGTATGGTGGTGAAATGTACCTTTCTTACAATTCAAGCAACCAACAATGGCCTCATGTACTGCATATTTTGACTTTGCAAACACATTCTAAATGACATTTCTGAGCTTTTCCAATTGGCCAAATGTTGAAAAAATGTGTATATAACAAAGTCAACTCTTGGTCAAACTTGCATTTAAATGAGAAGAGTCAAAATATGCCATTTTGATTGGTGAAGTTTTGGCTCATGAAATTTATATTTTTGGAAAGAGGGGATCAAATGTGACTTGTAGGAAAAAACCCCACCAAAATTGGCCAAACGGTTTGGGAGATATGGCCTTTTGAAGTTCAAGATTTTCTGAAATCGATTCGATCATAACTTGCCAACCACACATGGGAATTGAGAGTTCTAGGATTTTGGAAATGAGGAGAACAAGATCTTCAACTTTCATGTTGGGCAAAAATCATTTGAAGCTTTTATCATGATGTAAGTTGAGGATCAAGACTTTCCATTTTTGGTAAGTTTCAGTTACAGGTCCAGTTTCCATTTCTGGAAATTTTCTGTTTGACTTCAAATTCTTCCATGATGAGGTTGGACATGACATATGAGGCTTGTATAGACATGAATGAACTCCTTCAAATCAATTCCATCCATCAAATCACTGATTAAATGGCCAGTTGACCAAGTTTGACTTTCTTGACTTTTCTAGGGTTTTGCATGATTGAACCACTTCTGATGAATTCCAAACCTTAATTCCTTGAGACCTTGATTTCCAATGATGTCCCAAGTTGTGTGAACTCTTGATTATTGGTCATGGTGCCCAAATTCTGCAAGAATGGCCATCATCCATTGCTTTGACTGACTGTTGACTGTCTTGACCTAATTGCTGATAATTGCTTCAACTGCAAGCAACAAGGTTAGACTGACAATATTTTGTACTTTTTGGTTAATAAACATATGAAAAGGCAAAGATATACAAATGCAAAACATGCTTGGTGATCAAGAACCAACCACAAGGCAACCTACCCACTAGGAGGGAAGCAAAGGCATGCAATGATCCTTGAGGCTATGATATGAGATGATATGGGCCATGAGGGATCTTAGGGCCAAAATTGGGGTCTTACAGATGCCCCTATTTAAGGTCATGCTAGCCGGAGAAGTGAAGTTTAGAAATCTTCATCTCGACGCGGGGTAGAATGGGCTTAAATAACAGTAATGAGACAAATTTTGGTCCCTAAGAGACTCATGATGCAAATGTATGTATGCAAAAGACACAAATTCTGTGGCGAATATGATTCACACAGAAGAAAAGACGATCCATCGGAGTAATCACTCACCAGGAACAGAGACTCTGACAAGACTCTAGTTGGGAATAAACAACACTGACACAGCGTGACAAGACACGACTCTGATTAGAAGATAACAGAAAACAGACTGTGGGCCTCACTGGGGAGTGAAGGACTCACACTGGGGAAAAGAATTCCAAAGGAAAATAAATCCATTGGAAAGACAAAAGCTGACTCCTGGGGAGAAGCAATAGAAAACTTCACTGAGGAAGCACCAAAGAATGAGGTGTTACCGGTATGAGGGTAACAAAAAATCAGGAAGGAACACCAAGGATACCGGGTTGTAGGTATGTAACAGGTGACCGACCAAAGACGTGAATTGGTGTGTGTTCCAAAACACTCATCATCCTGAAGAGAGCGAAAGCAAACTTGTTTATAGGATGGATATTTGATTCTGTAAAGAATGCAAATCTTACTCAGTTGGGGAAACAAACAAAGTGTTCGACAAGAGAGTGCATGAGATATATTATCTATAGCCGTCAAAACGTAGATAATATACTCGCATGGAAAATTATCCTGAACCGGGTTGTAGGTTGTTTATAGGATAAACGAAGACGTGAATTGGTTTGTGTTCCAAAACACTCATCACCTGAAGAAAGCTAGAACAGCAGACTTGTTTATAGGATGGACATTCGATTCCACAAGGAATACGAATCTGACTCTGTGGAGAAAACAATCAAAAGATTGACTCGAGAGTGAACGAGATATAATATCCATTACCGTCAGAACGTGGATAATATACTCAACAAGGAAGATTATCCTGAACCGGGTTGTAGGTTGTTTGTAGGATAAAATCCGAAGATGTGAATTGGTTGTGTTCCAAAACACTCATCAACCTGAAGAAAGCTAGAACAGCAGACTTGTTTATAGGATGGACATTCGATCCACAACGGGAAAACGAATCTACTCGACTGGGGAAGATCAACAAAGGATTCCGACCAAAGAGCGCATGAGACATATTATTCATAGCGTCAAAACGTGAATAATAACCTCGCATGGAAGATTATCCTTAACCGGGTGTAGGGTTTATAGGATAGAAATCCGAAAGAAAGGCATCAGGATACCAGAATAGGTATATAATGATGACCAATCAAAAGGAGCAACAGACATTACCGACAAAAGGGTAAATGAAAGGCGATCTGCTGAGGATTCATGGTGAAAACCAATGATCCAGGGAACACAATCACTGACACAAGGTGAAAGGACCCACTGGGGATAAAATTGCTAGCATACGGCAATTATCCACAAAAGACTTGCGAGGGATATAAGTGCTGATCTGAGCAACTTATCCAAGCAAAGGAAAAATCAACATCAAGAACTAGATGAAGATAACCACAAGGGAAATTGTCATCGGTTGAGATGAACAACAAAGTTAACTCTGCAAGTGGAGAAAACAGGGTTTATGACTACCGGTTTGTAAGTAGAAAAACCGCAAAGATAGGACTACGACTGCTGGTTGTAGGCAGAGGGCCAAAAAGGGTGGAGGTGACCACAAAAATTGGTTTACATCTACCGAATACGGGGTAGAAGACCAACAACTCTGCGTGGGGATAGAACAAATCACAAATCCGCACGGGAAACCAAAGATAGGGTTTATAACAAACCACAAACTGCTGGAGAGCAGGAAAATAGGATTTACAACTACCGGTATGAGGTAGAAAACCAAAACTCTGCTGGAGAATAAAAGGTGTATAACCACAAATTCTGTCAAGAAAGCCAGGAAAAGTAGGACTTATAACCACAGGTATGGGGTAGCGGCCCAAAATTACTCCGCTGGGGAACAACCCACTGGGAAGCACAAGACATTTGACAAATAGCCAATTCGGGAATAATCCGAAAAGACAGAGTGAATCAAGACACGTCCTAATGAGGATGTAACTCAAATAGGAACATCCATCCCAATATATGTGTTGGGAGGAAACAGAAGAAACCGTCATCCACGAGGATATATCTCAGTGGGGAACTGCAGAAGGAAAGGCAACATTTTCTGCTTATGGGGCTGACTCTATATGGAGAGATTTTAAACACCCGACATCTGCTTGGGGAGATCTATAAAGAGATCTATATCACCCGTGCAGGAGAACACGACAAGCAAAAGATACATGGCAAGAAATGCAACATGAATATCTGAATGTTTATGAATATGCATGAATATGCGTGATTTATGTTTGATGAATGCTGACAAAACAGACAACTCCAACACAAACAGGTTCAGGAATCAAAACGTTGGTATTATACTTCCAGGGGAACAACCAGCTGGAGAGCCAATCTACGGAGATCTTCATGCTGTAAAGCAAAGATCTGCGGGTACTGCTGAAGAAGCAGAGGATCAGAGATATCAGGAAACAACCCAATCAGGGTACAGAAAGTCACAATGGGCAAAGCAGTCACCAAGACGAATCTGTAGGGGAACAAGAGAAGTCCCAAAGTATCTGCAGGGGATCTCAGTGTCAACTGAGAAACAAAAGGATGCATTGCACAAGCACGAACTGTTGTAGAAGCAAATCCACATAACTCCGCTGGGGAACAACCCACTGAGGGAGAGTGATATCATCCAAATAGAATCTAACTGCATAAGCAACTCTACTGGGGAAAACTGTCGGCTACTCTCTTGGGGAACAACCCACTGAGGGAGGACAGATCAAACAAGTAGATTCTGCAACGAACCACTCTACTTGGGAAAGAATATGCATAGCAAACTGATCACAACAAGTAGATTCTGCAATATAAGCCACTCTACTGGGGATCACAAATAGTCAGGAAATTAATCCGTTCTCTGGATGGTAGAGCCATCATCCGACCATACCGGGGATTGAAGGAGTACTCAACAGGCGAAATTGCCATAACAAATACTCTGCAGACTATGCTGAGAAAAAGATGGTTGAAAACACTGGGATGTCGACCCAATCAACCGCTGAATAGGAAAATAAATCCTGCTCTGCTGAAGAGAACAAACTCTGATGGAGAGATAGCAACAATTCCGCAGACGACTTCGCCGGGGAAAAGTAAGTACCCGGGTATCAAACCGCTGACTTACCGAGTCTTCAAAGAAAACGATCGTGCTGAGGAAACAGACAACTCCGCTGGCAACTGCACTGGGAAGAGTGATAACAACTTTGCTCGCGAATCCGATGGGGATATCAATAACAGCTCTACTCATGACTGCCGAGGAGACAAATAAAGTCTGGGGCATACGACCCACTGGTGAAAGTGACGGGGCACCAAGATGACAACCATCAACCGCCGAAACTCACAGGAAACACCCATGCTGGAAAACTGCTGCTGGAGAAAACGAAGTCTTCAACAACACTCTGCTTGCGACTATACTGGGGAACAACCCCAACACAACTCTGTTTGAGGAACAACCCCAACAAAGATCTGAAGAAAGAAGATACCACCAAACCAGGAATATGAACCAATGTCCTACCTGTTGGAAATCATGCCACCCTCGGGAGAGCACTGAGATATTCTTGAGTATCCTTTCAATCTTGTGAATGTTTACTTTGTTTAAAACAATTTTTTTTTGAAAAATTTTGATTTGTTTAAAACAATGATATTTTATCAATTTAAAACACGCAAAACATTTGTTGAATTGAAACAAATAAGAGTGCAAATAATTGGATAAAAACTCAAATTGATTTGATGGAATGGTAGCCTGCAAATGGCAAGACTCCATAGATCTGTACAAATTTGAAATCAGTGATATATATTGGAAGAGGGCTACATTGAACATAATGATCCTTTCTCTACCAATTTGAATCTCGATGTATCCGAAGCTTCGGTTGACGACGAATCGAGAATCTTCTGACGAAATGACGACTGATGAACCAGAAAGTCTTGTCAGGATGCAGTTATTTGCCAAATCCCTAATTTTTTGCCTAGATTGCCCCAGGGTGAGGTACTCAATCTAGCGGGATGCAAATATTCTCTTTTTTCAAGTCTCTAATTTTTGCCTGGATTACCCTTGCGGGTTCTCCACCGAGACGCTCATTTTTGCCTAAGCCGCCCTTTCGAGTTTTCAACTTAGCGAGCTATTCTGTTTTTTTTTCATTTGCATATATATATATATATATTTTTTTTTTTTTTTTTTTTTAGGCAAAGTATCTCTTGACTGCATCTGAATTCACAGGACGAGTGAAATCCTCCCCATCCATTGTTGTAAGCATCAAAGCACCGCCTGAAAAGGCTCTCTTAACAACATATGGACCCTCGTAGTTTAGAGTCCACTTGCCCCTGGAATCGGGCGCGAAAGACAAAACTTTCTTGAGCACGAGGTCACCTTCTCGGAACACACGAGGCTTGACCTTCTTATCGAATGCTTTCTTCATTCTCTGCTGATATAACTGACCATGACACATGGCAGTTAATCGCTTCTCTTCGATCAAATTCAACTGGTCATAACGGCTCTGAATCCATTCAGCATCAGGCAACTTGGCTTCCATCAAGACTCGCATTGATGGGATCTCCACCTCTACTGGGAGAACGGCTTCCATGCCATAAACAAGAGAAAAAGGGGTTGCCCCTGTTGAAGTGCGTACAGACGTACGGTATCCATGCAAAGCAAATGGCAGCATCTCATGCCAATCTTTGTACGTGACAGTCATCTTCTGGATGATCCTCTTGATATTCTTGTTAGCAGCTTCAACAGCCCCATTCATCTTAGGTCTGTAAGGAGAGGAGTTATGGTGTGCAATCTTGAATTCAGCGCACAACTCATCCATCATCTTATTGTTCAGATTGGATCCATTATCAGTAATGATCCTCTCTGGCACACCATAACGGCAAATCAGCTGGTTCTTGATAAACTTCACAACCACCTGTCTGGTTACATTCGCGTATGAAGCGGCTTCAACCCATTTGGTGAAGTAATCAATCGCTACGAGAATAAACCGATGCCCGTTGGATGCTTTCGGCTCAATCATGCCGATCATGTCGATTCCCCACATAGAGAAAGGCCATGGTGATGAAATCACATTCAGGAGTGTCGGAGGAATATGAATCTTATCCGCATAAATCTGACACTTGTGACATTTCTTCACATACTTGCAACAGTCAGACTCCATTGTCAGCCAATAATAGCCCGCTCTCAACATTTTCTTAGCCATGGCATGTCCATTGGAATGAGTACCAAATGAACCCTCATGGACCTCAGTCATCAATAGGTTTGCTTCGTGTCTATCCACGCATCTGAGCAAAACCATATCGAAATTCCTCTTATACAGCACTTCACCACTGAGGTAGAAACTGCCTGACAACCTTCTCAAAGTTTTCCTATCCTTTACAGATGCCCCAGGCGGGTAGACCTGGTTCTGGAGGAAATTTTTGATATCAAAATACCAAGGCTTGTCATCTTTCACTTCTTCGATTGCAAATATGTGAGCTGGTCTGTCCAAGCGCATCACAGTAATATTGGGGACATCATTCCACCGTCTGACCACTATCATGGAAGCAAGCGTTGCAAGAGCATCCGCCATCCGATTATCCTCTCGAGGAATGTGATAAAATTCAACTTCTGTAAAGAATGTTGAAATTCTCCTTGCGTAATCTCTGTACGGGATGAGACTTGGCTGGTTCGTCTCCCATTCACCCTTGATCTGATTGATAACTAGGGCCGAATCACCATAGACATCAAGATACTTGATTCTCAAATCAATGCATTCTTCAAGTCCCATTATACAGGCTTCATACTCCGCCATGTTGTTCGTGCATTTGAAAGTTAGCCTTGCTGTAAACGGAATGTGTGAACTTTGAGGAGTGATAATCACTGCCCCAATTCCATTTCCATATTGATTAACAGCGCCATCAAACACCATCGTCCATCTGGAACCAGGTTCTGGACCTTCATCAAGTGTAGGCTCATCGCAATCTTTCATCTTCAAATACAGAATTTCCTCGTCAGGGAAGTCATACTGAACAGACTGATGATCTTCAATCGGCTGGTGCGCTAGATGGTCAGCCAAGATACTACCTTTGATAGCTTTTTGAGCTCGATACTCAATATCATACTCAGACAACAACATCTGCCAACGGGCAATCCTCCCAGTTAAAGCAGGCTTCTCGAAGATATACTTAATCGGATCCATTCTGGATATCAACCAAGTTGTATGATTTATCATGTACTGGCGCAAACGCTTAGCAGCCCAAGCTAAAGCACAGCACGTCTTCTCAAGTGTAGAGTATCGAGACTCACAATCAGTAAACTTCTTACTGAGGTAGTATATAGCAAACTCCTTCTTCCCTGATTCGTCTTGTTGACCGAGTACACAACCCATCGAGTCTTCAAGAACTGTTAAGTACATGATCAGAGGTCTTCCTTCTACAGGCGGAGACAAAATCGGAGGTTCGGACAGATAATCTTTGATACTGTCGAAAGCTTTCTGGCAATCCTCGGTCCAATCATGCGACTGATCTTTCCGGAGGAGCTTGAATATCGGCGCACATGTGGCAGTCATGTGGGATATAAATCTGGAAACGTAATTCAAACGGCCAAGAAAACCTCGGACTTGCTTCTCAGTTTTGGGTGCAGGCATCTCTTGTATTGCTTTGACCTTTGCAGGATCAACCTCAATACCTCTTTCGCTTACCACAAAACCCAACAACTTGCCGGAACGGACTCCAAATGTACATTTGTTCGGATTCAGGCGAAGTTTGAACTTTCTCAAACGCTGAAAAAGCTTCAACAAATGCTCAACATGCTCAACTTCCGTTCGGGACTTAGCGATCATATCATCAACATAGACTTCTATCTCCTTGTGCATCATGTCATGAAACAAGGTAGTCATAGCTCGTTGATACGTGGCTCCGGCGTTCTTCAAACCGAAGGGCATCACTCGATAACAGAATGTTCCCCAAGGTGTGATGAATGTTGTCTTCTCCATATCCTCTGGTGCCATCTTGATTTGATTATATCCAGAAAATCCGTCCATAAAGGAAAAGACTTTGAATTTAGCTGTATTGTCTACCAACATGTCAATGTGTGGTAGAGGAAAATCATCTTTTGGGCTAGCTTTATTCAAATCTCTATAGTCAACGCACATACGGACCTTTCCGTCCTTCTTAGGAACAGGCACAATATTGGCCACCCATTGAGGATATGTAGAAGTCACCAGAAACCCCGCATCAATTTGCTTCTGAACTTCTTCTTTGATCTTTACTGCCATATCTGGATGAGTTCTTCCGAGCTTCTGCTTCACAGGCACGCACTCAGGCTTCAAAGGCAGGAAATGTTGCACAATATCTGTATCTAAACCCGGCATGTCTTCATAGGACCAAGCAAAGATATCTGAATATTCTCGTAGCAAACTGATCAAATCTTCCTTGACAGACCCTTCGAGAAGTGCCCCGATCTTCACCAGACGAACACAATCCTCAGACCCCAAGTTGACTGTTTCCAAGTCTTCGAGATGTGGCTGAATGATCTTCTCTTCGTGCTCAAGAAGACGGGTAATCTCATCAGGAATCCCCTCAACGTCATCTTCTTCTGCCTCAAATACAGGGAATTCAAAATTGGGAGATAGCGTTGGATCATTATGTTCAATGGGTTTTAGGATCAATCTGCATAATGATTTTGGTTAAGGAAAAAACTTCAGCATTTAAACAAGCAAACCATTATGCAGATGAAAAATGTTGTTTTTGTTTTTCAGGGTTTTTTGTGATCACTGATTTCATGCAGAAAAGCAAAAAGTAAAAACAAAGGAAAAACAAATGTTAAACAATGCATTAATTGAATGAAAACATCATTGTATTAAATGCCGCCAACAATGTCATCACTTCTCCTTTTGGCATGGGAGAAGGTTTTAAACAAAATGAACAATTTACTCTGATCTATGGATGACTGTAGGAACATCTACAGCGACCCAATTGTGGCAGACACCACCAGGAATAACAAAATTGTTCATGTTCTCTGCTTCCTCTTCAATGATGGCAGCAGCTTCCTCTTCTTCAGGTTGATTGGCGTGAATGAACCCTCCACTCTTGAACAGACCTTGCTCATTGCATGCCCCAGAACCATAGCCAATGCCTGCCCGGGATTTGTTGTCTTCAAGTTCAAGCACTTTCCCTAATCCAGCAACTGCACCACATTCGATGGCCAGCTTCGCATCTCGGTAGGAAGTGAATGAAGGAGACTTCTTCTCGATTGGTTCATCAATAGATAAAGCTTGGAACTGAGTTCCAACTTCATCCTCTGCGTCAATGTACGAGAAAGAAGACAGATGGCTAACCAGGAGAGCCTTTTCTCCCCCTACTACAACCAATTTCTTGTTCTTCACAAATTTCAGCTTCTGGTGTAGGGTGGATGTCACGGCGCCAGCCTCGTGAATCCATGGTCTGCCTAAGAGACAGCTGTAAGATGGGTGGATATCCATTACTTGGAAAGTGACTTGGAAATCACTTGGTCCTATCTTGATAGGGAGATCAACTTCCCCAATCACGGTCTTGCGCGACCCATCAAACGCCTTCACAACAACCCCACTCTGCCTCATAGGAGGACCTTGATATGATAGTCGAGAGAGTGTGGATTTTGGCAACACATTAAGAGAAGATCCAGTATCCACCAACACATTGGACATTGCATCAGATTTGCAATTCATAGAGATGTGCAAAGCCATGTTGTGGTCTCTTCCCTCCTCGGGGAGATCAGCGTCACAAAAGCTCAAAGTGTTGCAAGCGGTAATGTTTGCAACAATGCTATCAAATTGTTCCAGGGTGACGTCGTGATCAACATATGCCAGGTCCAAGACCTTCTGCAGAGATTCCCTATGGGGTTCTGAATTCAGCAGTAGAGAAAGAATAGAAATCTTGGAGGGCGTGTGTAGAAGCTGGTCTACAATGTTGTACTCGCTTTTTCTGATGAGCCTCAGCATCTCATCAGATTCTTCATCAACAATGCCACTTGGGCCAACTGAAGAAACAGGAGTCTTTCGTACGGATGAGGAGGGTTTGGCAACATCAGGTGCCGGATTCTGAATGCTCACAGCGGTCCCAACCGGACGCTCAACAGTATCGGAAGCAGTAGCCTTTGGAGGCGCAGAAAATACACGACCACTTCGGGTCAACCTACTGACGTCAGCAATGTTGGTGACGGAAGTGGAAGGTAAAGGCATTTCGACCCCATCCTGGACAGCAACAGGATTGTATCTGAAGGGTACAGCTTTGTCAGATGAATAGGGCACAGGGCCAGCTGATTTAATGACCAAGGAAGGGGAAGCCTTCGGCTTGTTGCTATTATAGCAAATAACAACTGGTTCAGGCAGCTTGAACACTGGTGAAATAACGTTCACTTCAGGTTCGACTTCATCAACATTGCGATTCTGCAGAATCTCAATGGTACCTTCATTCAACATCTTCTGAAGTTCACGGCGGACCTGGTCGCAACCCAAGCGATTAACCGAACAAACGCGGCACTTGTCGTGGTTATGTTCCAAATAACTGTACTGACACAGCATCTTATGTAAATCAACCAACGACTGCCTGATGTGGCTGACATACTTGACCTTGTACCTCCCAAGGCATTCTTGAATCATGTTGACAGATTTCCCATGCGCAGGCAATGGGTTCTTGGTGACGTTCGGGCTTGAGTCCTCAAAACTCAGGATTCCACTTCTCATAAGGTCTTGCACCTTAGTCTTCAGCTGGAAGCAATTCTCAATGTCATGGCCCGGAGCACCAGAGTGATAGACACAGTGCAGATCAGGCTTATACCACCACTGGGGGTTGACAGGTATAGCCGGAGGATCTCTTGGAGAAACCAACTTCCGCTCTATCAGAGAGGGATATAACTCCGCATACGACATAGGAATCGGATCAAAACTGATCTTCTTCCTTTCATAACCCATGTTTGCTTGATTACTCGTACTCCCACGAGGCTGATAAGCCTGTTGCTGTGGACGAGATTGTTGTTGTTGGTACTGCGGTTGTTGATATTGTTGCTGATGCTGATACTGTTGATGTTGAGGAGTATTGTCCTTGAAAACAGGTGCTACGTGAGCCACCTGGTGCTGATGACTGACATGTCGTGCAGGATTCCTCTGAACAGAGGGTCTTCTGTGTTTGGGCTGAGATTGAACGGCATGTGCTTCACCTTCTTTCCTCTTAAATGCCCCATATCGTTTAGAGGAAGAGCTATCATCCTTAGCCAACCGTCCTTCACGGACACCTTCTTCGAGACGCATCCCCATGTTCACCATCTCGGTGAAATCAGAGGGAGCGCTTGCTACCATCCGCTCATAATAAAATGAGCCAAGAGTCTTCAGAAAGATCTTGGTCATTTCCTTCTCTTCCAGCGGTGGAGTGATTTGAGCTGCCAGCTCTCGCCATCTCTGGGCGTACTCCTTGAACGATTCCTTGTCCTTCTGGGACATGGACCTGAGTTGATCTCGGTCAGGCGCCATATCGACGTTGTACTTATATTGCTTGACGAAAGCTTCGCCAAGGTCATTGAAAGATCTGATGTTGGCGCTGTCCAAGCTCATGTACCATCTGAGCGCGGCACCAGATAGACTGTCTTGGGAATAATGAATCAGGAGTTGATCATTATCAGTCTGTGTTGACATCTTCCTGGCGTACATGACCAGGTGAGCAAGCGGACAGGTGTTCCCTTTGTATTTTTCAAAGTCCGGGACCTTGAATTTGATCGGTATCTTGACACCGGGAACTAGGCAGAGTTCGGCTGCAGACTTGCCGAATAGGTCTTTGCCTCGAAGAGTCCTCAATTCCTTTCTCAGCTCAAGGAATTGATCGTTCATGGCATCCATCTTTTCATGAACGTCTGCGCCCTCAGATGGCTCAGAGTGATAGATGATGTCGTCTACCCTTGGCATGGTATGCACGACAGGAGGAGAGGCGATAGGGACCGAGCTAGACGCCGGCATTTGAGCGAAGGTTGGCGCAGGAATATCTGGCATAAAACCTGGGGGCATGCCCCAAGGAAACCCGGGCGGCATGGCATTGGGCGCGTGGGTGCTGACTGGCACTGTAGAAGTAGCTACCTCTGAAATGACTGTCCTCTGAGCAGGAGTTGCAGGCGTCGGAGCAGGTTGATTCTGAGCGGCAAGGAGTTGCTCCATCAAAGCGCCAAGTCTGGCGACCTCTTCCTTCAATTCTCTGTTCTCTTGTTCCAACTGCTCCATGATTCTTGCAGAGTTGACTCGTGTATAATACCGGTGAATCAGCTTGTCTTCAAAATAAATGAAGAACAGAGGTTAGGACAAGAAGACCAGAAACAAAGGGTACCTGTTTATGCAAGAATGATGCATGAAATGCTTGTGCAAATGCTTCGTTTTCAAGGAACCCTTAGGGTATTATTTGCAATATTTTGATTAATTTAAGCATTTTTGATTCCTCATGGAAAATATTTCGTTCAATACATCAAGACAAAAAGTACAGCATTTTAAATTACAAAGAGAAAAGGTAAATGACATCCTATGGATCCCTAAAAGCTCGGGATGCTGGAAGACGAGAAGTGCACAACTTCTTGATCTCTCTCTCATAGGCCGCTTCCATGTCAGCTTTCTCCTTTGCAAGTCGATCATACCTCCTCTTCCAGAATTTGGAAGACTGAGGAAGCAGAGAAGTCCAAGCGTCGTTCGGATCATCGATCACTCGGTGCTCGAGGAATTCAATCATAGCGTCCTTCTCCTTGAGCTGCTGCAGCAATTCCTCCCTCTCACGGATCCAAGCATGCGAAAGGTCTTCTTCTCTCAACTCCTCTACACGTTGGGTAGGGAGGGTTGAAGGCCCAGCCACATCCAACGGTGTAGGTCTCGGATGATCATACGGCATCAAGTAAGTGGCAGCTCTTTGTCTGACCCAAGAGGTGTATGGCTCCAAAGCAATGCAGTTCTTTGGACCCAACTCGTTCCTACTCTTCTTGTGAATACTGCGCCAAGCACGGACAAACCTGGCTTTCAGGCCTTGGGGATCTTTACCCTCCTGGAAGAACACACCTTCTAACAGAATGCTATTAGGTTTATCCTTCAGGGGGAACCCAAGCTGCCGTCGTGCAAGAATAGGACTGTAGGTAATCCCACCACATGTACCAAGAAGGGGCACATTAGGGAATTCACCACAATAGTCGATGATCTGGACGGTATCGTACACGCGATCATACCAAGTGATATCATCATTGGTGAGAGACATGAGTCTCTGAGACCACCGTAGACATCCCTTGTTCTCCTTGAAAGCAACTGTCTGCGGCAAGTGCGAAATAAACCACTTGTACAGCAGGGGTAAACAGCAGACAATGACTCCTCCATTCTTCATATTCCTCAGGTGCAAGGAGACATATGTATCACCCAACAAAGTCGGAACTGGATTAAGAACCGAGAAGATCCTAATGGCGTTCATGTCCACGAACTTGTCGAAATTGGGAAATAGCACCAATCCATAGATGAGTAACGCGAATAGAGCCTCAAAGGCATCCTCACTCATGGCCTTCCCATAAAAGGTAGCTTGGGCAATGAGGAACTCGGAAGGAAAACCCTGAATTCCGCCTTTGGTAGTCAGGTTAGCTCTAATCAGATCTTCATCTATATGCAACAAGCTGGCAATCTCTCGAGCAGATGGAATATCCTCTAAGCCACTGAACGACACTTGATCCAGAATTGGAATCCCAATGAGACGAGAATACTCCTCCAAGGTTGGCAATAGCTGGAAGTCCGGAAATAAGAAGCAGTGATGCAACGGATCGTAGAACTGAGCCAGAGTACTCATCAACCCTTCGTCAACCTGAGTGGTGAGCAGTGGTAGAAGCTTCCCATAACGAGCTTTGAAACCCAAGGGATCTAGTACATACGATGTCAGATTCCTTAACTCTTTTACATCGGGCTGTCTAAAGCTGTACTTCTTTGTATGCCTCTTTGGTCTTTCCATGTCTGAAAATTTTGCAAATAAACCCTTTTTTAAGTTCCTCGAAAATCTTTTTTTTTTGTGATGACATGAATGCGGATGAATGTGTGAATGCATGAATGTAACAAACACACTCAAGGATCAAGCAAAGCACACCAAACAAAGGTCGTGGGAAAGCTCTATGTATCCCTAATATCAATCATCCATTTTGGTGGATTTAGGTTTTCACCTTATCGACACCCAAGTTCCATTGATATTAACGGTACATGAACCGGCTCGAACATCCTTAATATCAACCAGCCGCTTTGGTGGATTTTAGGTTTTACACCTGATCCGGGATCCATTGATATTAACAATGTTTGAACGACTCAACCACGAATCACGGGTTTGTTGAGAGTCACGAGCATGGAGTCTCGGTTAAGAACCACCCAAAGGGAGTGTACTAGGGTTTAAACCTGCCAGACATGTTCTATCAGAGGTTCCCATAATCATCGTTCCATCTTTCGAATATTATCGGAGGAACGAATACTCGTATTCCAAGAATATTCTCAAGAGAAACTCTCATGAGTGTAGTATCGCGTGACAATCGTATCAGAACTGACATCTGAACGACCTCCGCACTACGGTCCTAAAAAATAGGCCAAGATGGGTTTGGTAAACTACGGTCCTTGGCTTCTGCGGCACATGATTGAAAGAATAATGCCTAACCACAAATGGCTTGTGTGACATTATTAATCCAACATGACCTCCACCAAGTGAATGGGCTCGCAAGTCAACTGGCTAAGGAATACTCCACACCAGTCAACAGGACTATGCCATTCTCCTATCCTAGAGTGCACTCGAGTTCGGGTATAGAACTCATCTCACAGATCACCAAAGCAAACAACAATTGTATATCAAGCAATTCAAACATTACAATCAATACAGTTATCCCAAATTGTACAAAAATATGTCAAATAACAGATAATAATATAGCACAACAAGGGTGAAAAGTAGGCAATACCACCAAGGATCGATGTTCTCCCCAGCAGAGTCGCCACTTTTCTATAGCGGTGTATTCGTCGCTATATGATTTATTGATTAAACCATAAGCAAAGCATACAATGATTTTCGAGTCGCCACCGCACTTTTATTTATCCAAAGGACTGGCTAAAAAGCGAACAAAAGCCTAAGAAGTTTTACACGTAGAAAACTAATAAAAGATCAGAGAGTCTGGGTAAGGGGTAAATTACGCAATGGGAAGGTGTTAGGCACCCACTACGTCCTAGGTACTCCTAGGGAGCCCTTTTCACACTTGTTGTACTAAATTGTTATTTGTTATGACATAAGCATTGTGCAAACATGATTGGGATGATGAGAAAAGAATATACAATTTTATTATTGGGTTTGAACGGATGAACCCGCTGCCTACGTACCTTCCATCAAAGGTAAGGATCAAAACGCCGTAGTTCGGCTAAAAGATTTCCAAAAGTTGGTGGATTCAGTTTTAAACACAAGCACTGAGGCTTTTCATTATCAATGGGAGAACACTCGACCAAGACCAACATCCACCATGTGAGGATAGCTTCGACGCACTAGAGGGGTTAACCCTGTTTTCAGTACGGAAGTCTTATAGTCGACTCACTAAAGATAAGGTGAGGTTTACATCAACCACAATGATAATTGAAACCTATGGCTAATGCATGAAAAGATTAACAATGGACAAAGCCAAAACAAGTGAATGAGTGAAGTTAATTGATTGTGATTATGAAAGTGAAAGTCAAAGTATGATTAAGATTGATTCAAATGAGTATTATGAAATGAAGTTTGAAAAAAGTCAAGGACTTGGGTCCAGGTTTTTAGTTTGGAAAACATGAAGAAGTTTGCACAATATCTATGTTAAGTTTGAAATCAAAGTATGAAAAGGTTTAGGACATAATGGGGATGAATGGATGAAGATGGATCGTAAAACTTCTTAGAAGGTTCACTTCTTGAAATCATATAGCAGATGATTCAAGTGTGTCCTTTGGAATAGCAATGGATAATAAATAACAAACAAAGCAAGAAAGGCGGATATCGGATGCCAATCACTGGTCTTATACCAATCTCCTAAAATAAAACTGGATATCAGATGCCACTCAATGGACTTACACTAATCTCCTCAAAAAGAAAGACAAAGATGAGAAATGGAAGTTAACTGCCAATCTGTCTGGACTTAGGTTAACTCCACAGTATGGTCCTAGAAAATCCAATGCCACATTGCAGGGACTTACAATGGATCCTCACATACAAACAGAAGCAACAATATGATCACAGGAATGCAAATGCCAACTTGCTGGGACTTACAGTTGCAACCTCACATAAACAGAGAAAGCAAAACATGGATGTCAGATGCCAATCTGTCTGGACTTACTCTAACATACACAG
Organism: Lathyrus oleraceus; assembly: GCF_024323335.1. Lineage (NCBI taxonomy): Eukaryota > Viridiplantae > Streptophyta > Magnoliopsida > Fabales > Fabaceae > Lathyrus > Lathyrus oleraceus. The sequence continues at coordinate 84,788,967 of NC_066584.1, read as the reverse complement.
TATGGTCCTAGGAAAACAAATGCCAACTTGCAGGGACTTACAGTTGTATCCTCACATACAAACAAACAAAACAACATGTGATCATAGGAGAGCAAATGCCAACTTGCAGGGACTTACAGTTGCTTCCTCACATACAATCAAGTAAATGCATCAGGCAAAGATAAGATGAGTGGCCAAGGTGATGGTCTTATACTCACTTCCATATCATGGGAGCAATGGCCAATGGATGGTCTTACAATTGTCCTCAATGGGCAAACAACAATGACAATATCACAAAGACAAATGAGATGATTGTGCATTAATGGCAATTGATGATGATAAATGCATGAAGCATACAAGCAAACGTGTGCATATGAAGCAATCAATCAATCAATGAATATCAAACAGCACACTCTATAGCCAAACAAGGGGGCTCACACAAGAGGGTTTGACTATAAAAGTCCACTGTAATAGGTAAACGTCGCTCTTAACCTTGCCATTGAGAGGCTAAGGTGAAGCAGATGAAAAGGAGATGAGGGGTGTGCCTCATTGCTTCTATCTCAGGTCAGAGAGAGCATCAAATAAATAATAGAAAGTGGGGGGGTTCAGAAAGATGGAACTCTTTCCCCTTTATTGACTCGATTAGATCTTGGGTTTTTATCTCAATGCTTCAACCATGTAATGGGAGCGAAGAGAGGACACACTGAATAGTGGGGGATAGATTGCTTATCCCTACCTTCCACCAATTGCCTCAAATGAGGACTTTTCCTGCTTGGGACAATTTTAAACAAACACAGGCATTGCCTCTTAAGGAGGACTTCAGACAGTTTGCCCGGTCAAATAACAGACCGGGACTCCAGACTACATGAAGAAGAAAGGTTTATACCTCAAAGCAAATGCTAAATAGCAAAGCAAGCAAGTTCAAAGAACTTAAGCAACTAAAGTACCTGAAAAAGGCAAACCAATTAGTAAACAGTTCAACAGATAAAATCAAAAGGAAATGAACCAATAGTCAACCACAGAGGGACCAATTGTGCAAGGCACAAAGACTCAAGTTACATGAGTCAACCTACAAAACAAGGGTTAGCACGTGATATATGATCCAACTCAATCAAATATGAATGGTCTTTGAGGCATTGGCGCTTAACTTGATTCTGAAGAAAAATCCAAGATGCAGTGATGTTTTGATGTTGCAGCCCGATACAGATGTTCACAATGGTGTATAGTGATGTATGCTTGATGCCTTTTTGCTCAGCTATGCATGAAAATGTCCAAGTCGTGCTTGGCCATTGTTGGAGCTTGGTGGAAACAGAGTGAGAAAGAGGCTGCACAGGTGATGAATGGTGGTTCAAAGAGTCTACAAATGATGGTCAGAACTTGGAGGAAGCAAAAGCATTCGAGGGCCTTTGGAGCTTTTGGTCAGAAATGGCCTTCGAGCAAAAATGCAAGAAGATGAGAATGAGGTTTTTTGTTCTGGCTGCTATGTTTCTCTAGGTTTAGAAAATGCAGAAAAGATGGTGAAAAGCAATGGCCAGGGTTTAGTTCATTGGGAGTTCTTGACTGAGTTTGAAAAAATGCCAATGAGTGAGTTTTTGGAAAATGATTGAAGCAGGTTGGTTCTGCAGTGTATGTTGGTTGCTGCCACTTTCAAAGTGAGGACAATGTTCTGTTTGATGTTGTTGTTTTGGTTTGGAGTTTTATGACTTTGGAGTTTTTGACAGCTTTCTTGCCAAAATGCCAAAGCCAAGTTCTTTCTTTAGAATGAAGTTCTGCTGTGATGTGTTTGATGGATGCTAACCCCTCTCAAAATGATGAAAATGTGTGGTGAAACATCAATGCAAGGCTTAGGTTCTGTGGTGTTTTGGACAGAAAATTGAAAATGGCCAAAGTGCAGTTGGATGGATTTTGAGTGAAAGAATGGTCTATGGTCTTGTGGTTTTTTGGCTGCTGTAGCAGGGTTTTGGTTTTGAGCAATTGCCAAAGTTTTCTTCTTTCTGCTGCAGTGTTGTGACAGGTTTTTAGAAGAGAAAAATGCCAAGGGTTTATGGTAATGCATCAGAAGTTCTCTTGATTTCTTTTCTACCTCCTATGCCTTGTGTGCCTGCTATTGGAGTTCAAAAGTGACAGAAAATCTGCTGCATTGCTGGACAGTACAAGGTAAGGCATGGAGGGTGTGGTTGCTTTGTACTCATTTTCCAAATCTTAAGCAAGTGAGGCATGGCTTCTTTGTTTTGCTGTTGATTAGGCTGCTAATTAGGTTCACAAATGACAGAAAAAATGATGCATAATGCTGCTGCTCTTTTGAGGTACAAGGCATGGTTGTGGAAGCATGGACAAGTATGGTGAAATTGTACCTTTCTTACAATTCAAGCAACCAAACAATGGCCTCATGTACTGCATATTTTGACTTTGCAAACACATTCTAAATGACATTTCTGAGCTTTTCCAATTGGCCAAATGTTGAAAAAATGTTTATATCACAAAGTCAACTCTTGGTCAAACTTGCATTTAAATGAGAAGAGTCAAAATATGCCATTTTGATTGGTGAAGTTTTGGCTCACGAAATTTATATTTTTGGAAAGAGGGGATCAAATGTGACTTGTAGGAAAAAACCCCACCAAAATTGGCCAAACGGTTTGGGAGATATGGCCTTTTGAAGTTCAAGATTTTCTGAAATCGATTCGATCATAACTTGCCAACCACACATGGGAATTGAGAGTTCTAGGACTTTTTGGAAATGGGAGAACATGATCTTCAACTTTCATGTTGGGCAAAAATTCATTTGAAGCTTTTATCATGATGTAAGTTGAGGATCAAGACTTTCCATTTTTGGTAAGTTTCAGTTACAGGTCCAGTTTCCATTTCTGGAAATTTTCTGTTTGACTTCAAATTCTTCCATGATGAGGTTGGACATGACATATGAGGCTTGTATAGACATGAATGAACTCCTTCAAATCAATTCCATCCATCAAATCACTGATTAAATGGCCAGTTGACCAAGTTTGACTTTCTGTTGACTTTTCTAGGGTTTTGCATGATTGAACCACTTCTGATGAATTCCAAACCTTAATTCCTTGAGACCTTGATTTCCAATGATGTCCCAAGTTGTGTGAACTCTTGATTATTGGTCATGGTGCCCAAATTCTGCAAGAATGGCTATCATCCATTGCTTTGACTGACTGTTGACTGTCTTTGACCTAATTGCTGATAATTGCTTCAACTGCAAGCAACAAGGTTAGACTGACAATATTTTTGTACTTTTTGGTTAATAAACATATGAAAGGCAAAGATATACAAATGCAAGGCATGCTTGGTGATCAAGAATCAACCCACAAGGCAATCTACCCACTAGGAGGGAAGCTAAGGCATGCAATGATCCTTGAGGCCATGATATGAGATGATATGGGCCATGAGGGATCTTAGGGCCAAAATTGGGGTCTTACAGCAACATACCAGCGTGCTATGGTGGTTTTGTTCCATGATATGATTCATCATGAGATAGAAGTATATGTGGATGACATGATAGCTAGATCTCATACTGAAGAAGAGCATCTCGATCATTTATACAAACTGTTCGAGAGGCTGAAGAGGTACAAGTTGAGGTTGAATCCGAACAAATGCACTTTTGGAGTAAGATCCGGTAAACTCTTAGGCTTTATTGTCAGTGGTAAAGGAATTGAGGTTGACCCGGCTAAAGTGAGAGCTATTCAAGAAATGCCAGTTCCCCGTACGGAGAAAGAAGTCAGAGGTTTCTTGGGACGCTTGAACTACATTGCTCGATTTATCTCCCACTTGACCGCTACCTGCAAACCCATCTTCAAATTACTGAGGAAAAATCAAGAGATGACATGGAATGATGAATGCCAAGAAGCTTTTGACAAAATCAAGAACTACCTCCAGGAACCTCCAATTCTGATACCACCAGTTGAAGGAAGACCTCTAATCATGTATTTGACCGTATTAGAAAATTCAATGGGGTGCGTATTGGGGCAACATGACGAGTCTGGTCGAAAAGAGCATGCCATATACTACCTGAGCAAAAAGTTTACCGACTGTGAAACGAGATACTCACTGCTCGAGAGAACTTGCTGTGCTTTGGCCTGGGCTGCTCGCCGACTAAGACAGTATATGTTGAATCATACCACTTTGTTGATTTCTAGGATGGATCCCATCAAATACATGTTCGAGAAGCCTGCCCTCTCCGGAAGAATAGCGAGATGGCAGATGATCTTAACAGAGTACGACATCCAGTATACTACCCAGAAAGCAATCAAAGGAAGCGTGCTGACTGATCATTTGGCTCATCAAGCGGTGGACGATTACCAATCTATGAATTTTGAATTCCCAGATGAGGATGTCATGCTTGTTACGGATTACGAAAAACCTAAACCAGATGAGGGATCCGAATGGGGATCCCGATGGACTATGGTCTTTGATGGATCTTCTAATGCATTGGGCCATGGTGTTGGGGTTGTACTCATTTCTCCCGAGGGTTACCATACGCCTTTCACAGCTAGACTATGTTTTCATTGTACCAATAATGTGGCTGAGTATGAAGCATGTATTTTTGGACTCAAAGCTGCTATAGATTGGCGAATCAAGTTTTTGAGGGTGTATGGAGACTCAGCCTTAGTAATCAGTCAGGTCAAAGGAGAATGGGACACTAAACATCCGAACCTCATCCCCTATCGAGAGCAGGTGTTGACATTAATCCCATACTTTGAAGAGATCACATTCGAACATATTCCCCGAGAGGAGAACCAGTTGGCAGACGCATTGGCTACCATGTCATCTATGTTCAGAGTCAGATGGGACAATGAAGCTCCCCGGATTACCATTGAACGACTAGACGAACCAGCATATTGTTATGAACTTAACGCTGATGAAGTAGAAGAGAAGCCTTGGTTCCACGACGTAAAAAGATACTTAGAAGCTCAGGAATACCCTGAAGGGGCATCCATCAATGACAGAAAATTCCTGAGGAAGTTCTCCGCTAAATTCTTTCTGAGTAATGGAGTGTTATACAAACGTAATCATGACTTGACTCTGCTTCGCTGTGTGGATAAAAAGGAAGCAGAAAAGATTATGGAAGACACGCATGACGGTATTTTTGGGACTCATTCTAATGGACATACAATGGCCAAGAAGATTCTGAGGTCAGGATATTATTGGTCTACCATGGAAGCTGATTGCCACCATCACTCCAGAACCTGTCACAAGTGTCAGATCTATGCGGACAAAGTACATGTGCCTCCTGCTCCATTGAACGTGTTGACAGCTCCTTGGCCCTTTGCAATGTGGGGCATCGATATGATCGGGGAGATCAAACCTACGGCTTCTAATGGACATCGCTTCATTCTCGTCGCTATTGATTACTTCACCAAGTGGGTAGAGGCAGCCTCATTCGCTTCTGTCACCAAGAATGTGGTGGCACGATTCGTCAAGAATAGCCTTATTTGTCGATACGGCATCCCTGAAAGGATTATCACTGACAATGGTACTAATTTGAACAACAAGATGATTACTGAACTCTGCATGCAGTTCAAAATTAAGCACCATAACTCTTCTCCGTACCGGCCAAAGATGAACGGGGCCGTAGAGGCTGCTAATAAGAATATCAAGAAGATCATACAAAAGATGACGGTGACGTACAAAGACTGGCATGAGATGTTACCGTTTGCTCTTCACGGTTATCGCACTTCAGTACGCACTTCGACGGGAGCAACTCCTTTCTCTTTAGTCTACGGAATGGAAGCCGTTTTACCAGTGGAAGTCCAGATTCCCTCTCTAAGAATCATGAAAGAGGCGGGCTTAGATGAAGATGAATGGATTCAGACTCGACTCGACCAGATAAACTTGATTGATGAGAGGAGACTTGCGGCTGTTTGTCATGGACAAATATATCAGAAGCGCATGACCCAATCATTTAACAAAAGAGTCAAGAGACAGGTGTATCAAGTCGGCGACTTGGTGATCAAGCGTATCATTCTACCACAAGGGGATCCCAGAGGCAAGTGGACTCCCACATACGAAGGGCCATTTGTGGTTAAGAAGGTATTCTCTGGTGGAGCCATGATACTTGCTACAATGGATGGCGAAGACTTCCCGCATCCTGTGAACGCGGACATAGTTAAAAAATACTACGCATAACAGAGACCCGCTAGGTCGACGTACCTAGGCAAAAGTAAGGGCATCCCGGCGAACCAAAAGGGTTCGGGCAAAAATTAGGGATAAACATATAAAAATGTACACCCGGCAAGTCGAAAACCTGAAAAGGCGGCTTGGGCAAAAACGGGTATCCTGGTGGACTGAAAACCTGAAAAGGCGGTCCAGGCAAAAATTAGGGATTCAAGCGTATGACTATGTCCCGTTCTCTGTCAGCTTCAACCAAGTTCAAGGGACTGAACAAGCCAATCACCTCTATCCGACAGCAGGAGATGAGATGCTTGAAGACATGATGACAGTAGTGGAATTAAAATCAATAGGACTTCTTCCACATAGCTTTCTCTTTGTTTTCGACAATTTCCTCTTACTAGGATTTTTGTCTCCTTGTACACAAATTGTCTGTTTATAGGCCTTCTTTCAAAATCAATACAACCTTCTTTCAAAAGATGCTTTTGTTTTTTTTCTTTTTCTGTTTTGTTTGCGTAAACGTCCATTGATTTAATTTGAATTAATATATGCATTTGAATATGACCAATGTTTATAAAAATGCATGCCTAAAATAGCAATAGCAATTATTACACGACTTCAGGATCGAGGAGAAGGTCTAACCATGCTTTCCAAGGAGGCTGTTACTAATTCGATTCCCCGGCAACGCCAGTTATTCCCCAACGGAGGTCGGCATCATCAGACAGATTGATCATCTCATCCATCCCCAGCCAGGCTCTGTTGAATATCTCTACCATCAGACAGAAATCAGAACCCCCAGCCGAGAGAGGGTCCTCAACACGAATATCTCCAGTCAGTAGATGGGGATTTATTTTCCCCAGTAGAGTCCCCAAGCAGAACTTCTCATACGCATAACTCATTCATTGCATCATTTCACAGCATACGCATGCATACAGCATTCGCATTTATTTTCGAAAGCATAAAACCTCTCATGCATCATGACATGGCATAAAGCTAACTTTTCTTTGCAGGTTAATTATCCTCCTGATATAGTCAAAGTAAAAGGCTCATTCAGGCAGACGCCTTTATCAATCACAGACAAGGTTCAACTACATCTTTCAGATACACTCCATGACAACATCCATTCAGACATCCTCCTAGCGATGGCATCTTTAAGCCCATCCCAGACATTTATTGCAACGTATACAGATACAGCCTAACATACGGTTCATTCTGATTCAGCTCAACACATGACTCCTTCAACTCAGATACGATCTAGCGTACGATCCATTCTGACCTTCAATAACTCAAAGACAGTCTAATGCACGACCAAGTTAGACCTTCATCTTCCCAGGTGCTACCTTCGGACAGGTACATTCCTGAATGGTAGTCTGGTATACGGCTACTCCCCTTGCTCAGGTGCTACCTTCGGACAGGTACATTCCTGAATGGTAGTCTGGTATACGGCTACTCCCCTTGCTCAGGTGCTACCTTCGGACAGGTACATTCCTGAATGGTAGTCTGGTATACGGCTACTCCCTTGCTCAGGTGCTACCTTCGGACAGGTACATTCCTGAATGGTAGTCTGGTATACGGCTACTCCCCTTTGCTCAGGTGCTACCTTCGGACAGGTACATTCCTGAATGGTAGTCTGGTATACGGCTGCTCCCCTTTGCTCAGGTGCTACCTTCGGACAGGTACATTCCTGAATGGTAGTCTGGTATACGGCTGCTCCCTTGCTCAGGTGCTACCTTCGGACAGGTACATTCCTGAATGGTAGTCTGGTATACGGCTACTCCCTTGCTCAGGTGCTACCTTCGGACAGGTACATTCCTGAATGGTGGTCTGGTATACGACTACTCCCTCTTCAAGCAGATTCAGCCTAATGGACGGCTCATTCTGCAACTCAGAACCGATTTGGCGTACGATCCGTTCTGATCTTTCATCCCCATCAAAGTTATCTGCCTAATGAACAACTCACTCTGGTATTCAGATACGGTCCAGTGTATGATTCATTCTGATCCCTTATCCCCAGCAGTATACAGCATACTCTGACTCCCCAGCGAAGTCAACAGCATGACGGGGGATTCACTATACGGTCTAGTGTATGACCCGGTATGACACCCATGTCCTCAGATATCGTCTAACGTACGACACAGTCTGAAGCTCCCATCATCAAACTTCCTGGATGGCATCTTTAAGCCCATCTCCATCAAGACCAATTGACAAGCGCAAATTTTCGGGGCATTCTAGTGTTCAATAATCTTCCACCTCCAGACCACGAATGGTGCATACCATTCTACTCTCTCGGTTCAAGAATATTAAACAGGGGCAGCTGTCATACCCCAAAATTTGCCCATTAATATTTCAAGACATTTCAGGGCACTCCGACTCACTTTTATGACACTTAAAGGAACAAAGGCCCAGCTCGCGAATGACCCAAAATGGCCTACTCGCTACACGCTCACCTAGTGATAATATGAAAGTGGTTTATTTGGAAGCGGAGGAAAAGGGGTGCAAAAAGGAAAGAAAATGAACCAAACAGCAAAGCCCAACCCAAAGTACAAGAACACGGGTGTGGCATCTGTGACGAGCGTCACGCCTCGCACCCTGTGACGGGCGTCACACATGGTGTGACGAACGTCACACCATTCCCCTACTTTGTGGGCGCAGGCAACACTTCGGAGACTTGAAGATCCGTTGGGCCCTATATCCACGTACGTGTTGAAGACTTTTTTTTGGCAGCAGGCATGACCTAATGACAACAATATAAATAGCCGCCTTGAAAACCTAAAAGGGGAGCTTTTTCCGAGATTCTTTTTCCTTTGCCGTTTTCGCCTTTGCATTTTTTCTTCTTTTCCAGCAGCTTAGGCATTGTGTTTTACAAGTGCTACACTATTTCTTTTGCAATTCCGGATTCCCTTTTGGTATTTAGTTAATTCTTTTCGCACAATAGTTTCTACAACGGAAACTATTATGTGCCCTTTTACCGAATCTAATCTTACGGCGGCAGCAAGGTCACCTCCGCTCAATTCTATCCGATCGGCCAATTCAAGGTTGCGACTCAATTGCAAACAGGTTTGCGTTACTATTATCGCTTTATGTTCCTAATTCACATGTGATATCATAATTGAGATTCATAAATATAGTTGAGGCTTTGCATGTAACTTAAGTATGCCTGGATACTTTGAATTGTTGTAATGGATGCCGCTGTTCTTCGTCCTATTTTGATCTTTGCCCATCTGACCTGTTTTATCATAACCATGCTTTGTTTACCTATTACTTTGGTGCAACTCTCGATTGCATCCTGATTTGGTATTCTAACCCGTTTGCTGAATTTTGCAAAGGTTCATATGTCCCAGGAAAAGATTGCTGTTTAGGTCTCCCACTTTATTTGTGGGATACCCTTGTGGAGACTCGCCCTAAGTGGCCTAATTAATTTTAATGTGTTCATTTTAACGTCTTAATTTTAATGTATTAATTTTAATGCATTGATTTTAGTATGGACTTAATTACTTAATTGACTTTAAAATATGACCTTTAAATAAGTGATCTTGGATCTCTCTTTGCTGCCTTACGGTATTACGGTATAACGGTCATGTCCCGCGAATGTGGGGATACACTTAGCAATGGCCCTTCGATTAAATCATCATAAAATAAATCATGGTCCCTCGGGTGTTGCCTTCGAAAGTACAATTTTGTCCCGCGATGACCCTTCGGTGTAGCCTACGGTTAAATGATGATCGTCCCTTCGAATGCTAAGGTATCCTTACAACTGTTGCCTTCAATGACCTATCAATGACCCTACGATGACCCTTCTACATCCCAAGGATGAAACTACTTACTTCTCAATAGTAAGGACAGTTTTACCCTCATAAGGATAGGAAACGCCCGGAAAGACCTCGGACAGGTATAACCTTAATTGCTCATTCATAACAAAAAAATGCTTTTCACACCTCACACCTTTCAAACATCCTTTTTTAGAAAATCACCACTTAGCATACATCCGTACTAGGATCATTGCCGGGTTATATTTTTCTAAACTACTTTCAAAAAAACTATACGAGATAACCACTTTGTATACATTCATGCAAGAATCATTACAAAGTTAAATTCTCGTTTTCAAAACATTTTTCATACATTTCTCAACCACTTTTTTTTCAAACAAGGAAAACATAAATGATTGAGCAATTAAGAGCCCATGGATAACCATGGATACAAAGGGTGCTAATACCTTCCCTTTGTATAAAGTACCTCCCGAACCTAAGAATTTAAAATTAAGGTCTTTCCTGTTCTTTTCCGCCTTTCCTTATGGGATAAAAGAAAAGTCGGTGGCGACTCTTGCTAACCGCGACATTGCGATTACAAATCCAATAAGGTCCAGTTCACCGTATGACATAAAACTTTGAGTTTGATCCATGACTCTGGGGACCTCTTCTAGAACCCTCTTAACTTAGGGTGACCTTATGTTATCAACCTGCAAAGGTCGTTGCTAAGGTCCCGCATAGACGAGACTTATCCTGAAGGATTACCGTAGGAAGGCTTGCTCCTTCTCATGGTAAAGCAAGGGTATAATCCATGACTTTAGGACTATTATCTTACCCAAAGCTTTATATCCTGCAAGTGAGGGGATTTGGTAGTCTAAACTTAGAACTGGCATGTCATAAGAAGACCACCTTAATTAGGTTATGCTTGCATATTACCTTACATATCCCGAAACTCGTTTGAGTTTTCCATGTCGATCATTATCCCTATCTATAAGGAGCCTTCTTAAACAAGGTGTCCTTATATTTGGCTTTTTTCTTAAACCCATATGTGGGTTCTATATCCATCACAATCTCTAAACCCATGTGGGTTCTCTTATCTGTCATTATCCTAATGTGACACTTGCATTGCATCTAAAAGAAAAACTTTTAGCATACCTTTAAAATAAAAAATAAAAAATAATTTTTGCATACCCACGCATTTTCGTGCATTTGGATACATACATATACATTTGCATATCCTTTCCACTTCCGCCCATATCCAGCTAGCAAGTCTCCCGATGCTCGCAAATGAACTTGCCACATGTCTCAAGAAAAGTACCATTTAAGAGAGAAGGTAACCCTTTGCCTTGCAAGCCATCGGCCTATCCAATGCTTTAAATACAATGAACCTGGATGATATCACCGTAACAAGGTCTACAATAATATCTTTTTCAGCAGCAACCCTATGCGCCTCATTAATCACAACAAAGGAAGCTTGGAAGGAAATTGGATCCTATACTAACGTCTCATGACTTAATCAGAGGTGCCCTAGTAGGACTACAACTGAATGTTCTCTCTCCTCGTCTATACCCTAAAAGTCATGGCGAGAATGCCCAATGTAATCACAAAGTACAAGACCTACAGTTGACTTTCAAAGAAGGAGTCCCATTGGTGAATGGTCACCCTTACTTTAACAAAGTGCAAGGACATCAAAAAAGCATCCCCTAAAGACAATATATCAACAATGAAGCTCATCCCTTGAATCAATAGACTTTATCATTGCTAGTTGTAATTTCTTTTTGCTAAGAGTTGTTTGTATTTAAAATTTGTACTCTTTGAAAAGTAATTTTAATAAAATGAACATGCATATTTTTGAATCAATCCATTCGTTTACACCCTCTTCTATGCCATCACTTGCTAAAAAAATAAAATTTTCCATTTCACTTTTACCCCTTAACAAACTTAAGAGGAGAATAATGTAATAAATAACCGAATTTCCTGAGTATGCTTTTAATGGTAAGACCTGGCTAACGATGTAAGCCATTGTTTCGCTTCGCCAAACACTGGAGAAATAAGGAGTTAATCCACAATCAACCCCCTCGAGGCAGAAGTTGGTGTTTATTTTTCAATTTATAAAAACCTTTAATATTGACCAGGGGCAAGGTAGTTTCAATTAAGTCAATGATGCATTCTAGTCTCAAGAGAATTATTCCATCTAATCACAAGGATAATATGTTCAAGCACATCTTATTCCTCACACCATTCAACATCGAGGAAGCAATGAAGTCAAAACTCACATTAGCTAACATGGTAGTCACAACTTTTGAAATCAAAATCAAATATCACAAGAGTTGTTTAAAAAAAATCTCGCTAAGTCAAAAACTAAAAAGGAGTTGACTTAGGCAAAAGTTAGGGAATCCTGATGGACCACAATTCAAAAGAATTGGTCCATGCAAAAATAGGGATTAAAAAGAAAAGAAAAAGAAAAACAGAAACAAGCTTGTAAGTGAAAGTAGGTGACTGCCACCTCAAGAATCTCATCAGTGCTTGAACTATTACCTTCATCATCATTACTATCAAAACTCTCTTGCATATTGAAAGCATTTGTTGAGTTAATTGAATTTAGGAATGGAGAACATCAAGGAGAAGGGGTGGGATAAAATTAAAATTTGATCCTTATATATTTTGTTTCGTAAACCGTGAATCAGGCCACGTTGTAACATTCAAAAGTCCTAATTGAAGCTAGGTTCACTATGAAAGCATACTCGACAAAATCGTTGTTAAACTGACTCTGAATGTTTGTTACTAACCATCTTGTTCTATCACATCTTCATTTGTGCCAACATCATGTCCATATATCATCTGTATACACCATATCCGTTTCCATAAAGATTTTCAATTTCAAAAACTTACATGAGCATAATGTTAGAATTACTTTTCAAACAAAACATTTTTATCACAAATCAATACGTAGCACCAAGGAAATATCAACAATGGTCTAATCAGGGGCACACCACTTCAATACATTCCTGACTAGGGGCAAGTCAACTAAGGATCCTTCCAATTAGGTGGAAAATCCTTATGATCCTAGGGGCGCATCATTTGAAGACCCTACTGATTAGAGGTGAAACATTTCAATATTTGACACACCTATGTCAAATAACATCCATGACCCTCATGATCATAGGCATACCTTTCAAGACTCTTATACTGGGGCATATCAACTCAAGGGTATAGTGATGCCAATTACTCCAAAAATTCATCTAATCCGGGGCATACTTTTCAAAAATTCATCTAATCCGGGGCATACTTTTCCAAGTTCACTATGTCATACGGTGAACTGACTTGGGGTATTTTGCTTTTTATCGCAATGTCGCGGATAGCAAGAGTCGCCACCGACTTTTCTTTTATCCAATAAGGAAAGGTGGAAAAGAACAGGAAAGACCTCAATAGATTTTGGGTTCGGGAGGTACATTATACAAAGGGAAGGTATTAGCACCCTTTGTATCCATGGTTATCCATGGGCTCTTAATTGCTGGATCACTTATATTTTTGTCTGAAAAGTGTTGGTGAATTGTTTAAAAATGTTTCGAAAAGAGAGTTTAACTTTGTAATGATTCTCGTATGAATGTATACAAAGTATTTATCTCGTTTGATTTTGAAAAACAGTTTAGAAAATATAACTTGGTAATGATTCTAGTATGAATGTATACCAAGTGGTGATTTTCTAGGATTCGTAAAGTGTAAAGTGTGAGGGGTGGAAAATGTTTTAGGTTATGATCCAGTAATTGAGAGTTATACCTTCCTGAGGTCGTTATGGGCATTTCCTATTCTTATGAGGGTAAAACTGTCCTTACTATTGAGAAGTAAGTAGTTTTATCCTTTGGATGCAAAAGGGTCATCGTAGGGTCATCGATAGGTCATTGAAGGCAACAGTTGTAAGGATACCTTAGCATTCGAAGGGACGATCATCATTTAACCGTGGGCTACACCGAAGGGTCATCGAGGGACAAAATTGTATTTTCGAAGGCAACATCCGAGGGACCATGATTTATTTTATGATGATTTAATCGAAGGGCCATTGCTAAGTGTATCCCCACATTCGCGGGACATGACCATTATACCGTAATACCGAAATCGTGGGGTAACCAAGAGAGGTCCAAGATCACATGTTCAAAAGGCAAAGCTTTACAATTAATTAGATAGCCGTAGTCGATTAAGTAATTAGGTCCATATTAAAATCAATACATTAAAAATAATACATTAAAATTAATACATTAAAATTAATTAAGCAATTTAGGGCAGCTCTTCACAAGGGTATCCCACAAATAAAGTGGAAGACCTAAACAACAATCCTTTCCTGGGGTGTGAACCTTTGCAAAATTCAGCAAACGGGTTAGCATACCAAATCAGGGTGCAATCGAGGATTACACCGCAAAAGAAATACAACAGCAAAAATGTCATGCAAAATAATGTATGATGATAAGGGAACAGATCAGAGAAGCATAGCACAGAACAAACGAAATATAAGCTACTGTCCCGTTCGCCTCTGCCTCGCCTAGCGAAGGCCTAGCGAATATTCGCTACGGGCTCGCTTAGCGATGTGCTAGCGAGCGGCTGCGGGTTTTGAATTTCAGAACAGTATAATCTCGGCCTGCGGCAAGTCTTATGGTATTCAATTACAGAAATAATATGGTCAAACATTCAGGATAGGCTGGCATACTTAAACTCACATGCAAAACCTCAAATATGTTTATGAATTCAATTATGATATCACATGCAAGTTAAGAACATAAAGCGATATCACATGCAAATTAAGAAAATGAAGCGATAATAGTAATGCAAACCTGTTTGCAATCGAATTGCAACCTTGAGTTGGCGAGCCGGATTGAGTTGAGCGGTGCCGCCGGCTTTTCCTTCAGGGTTTCCTTTAGGGTTACTCGGAATAAGTTAAACAGTAGTCCTGAACACTCCACCACAAGCCGGTAGGATTTGTTCTTGGATTCTTCAACTAAACAACAAATTAAAACGAAAGAAATAAACTAGATCCTAACGTAAGGTTAGATCCGGTAAAAAGGTACACAATAGTTTCCGTTGTAGAAACTATTGTGCGAAAAGAATTAACTAAATGCTAAAAAGGAAATAGGAAATTGCAAGGGAAATAGTGTAGAACTCGTAGGAAAAACAATGCCTAAGCTGATGGAAAAGAAAATATGCAAAAGCGAAAACGGCAAAGGAAAAAATGTGGAAAAGCTTCCGGGGCCTTTTTAGGTTTTCAAAGTGGCTATTTATATTGGTGTCATTAAGTAACTGCCTGCTGCCAAAAGGTCTTCAACGTGGCTAATTGCATGGCGTGGATATAGGGCCCAACACTCCTCAACGTCTCTTCAAGTCTCTGAGGCGTTACTTGCGCCCAAAAAGTAGGGGGATGGTGTGACGTTCGTCACACCATGTGTGACGTTCGTCACAAGGCTGTTTTGCGTGACGCTCGTCACGCCCTCTGTGACGTCCGTCACAGGCACAGCATTTGTGTCTTGCGCTTTGGGTTGGGCTTTGGCATTTGGTTCTTTTTCTCTCCTTTTTGCACCTCTTTTCCTCCATTTTTACTTGTGCTTCCAAATAAGCCACCTGAGACAAATAGGAAGAAAATACCGCGTAATATCTAACAACATAAAGTGAACTGAAATAAATAATGATAAAATTTAATTGAATTAAGTCCTAAAATATGATATAATTTCATGTTATCACTAGGCGAGCGTGTAGCGAACAGGCCAGTTTGGGTCATTCGTGAACTGGGCCTTCGTTCCTTTAAGATCAGTGTCATAAAAATGAGTCGGAGTGCCCTAAAAAAATGTCTTGAAATATTAATGGGCAAATTTTGGGGTATGACAGCTGCCCCTGTTCAATATTCTTGAACCGAGAGAGTCAGAATGGTATGTACGCCATTCGTGGTCTGGAGGTGGAAGATTATTGAACACTTAGAACGCCCCAAAAATTTGCACTTGTCAATTAGTTAGTCTTGATGGAGATGGGCTTAAAGATGTCATCTAGGAAGTTTGATGAGGAGAGCTTTAGAGTGCGTCGTACGTCAGAAGATATCTGAAGTCACGGGTGTCACTGGGTCATACGCTAGACCGTATAGTGGGTCATTCATTAGGCCGTCGACTTCCCTGGGGATTTAGAATGGGTCATACGCCGCTGGGGATAAGGGATCAGAATGGGTCATACGCTAGATCGCATCCGAATACCAGAGTGAGTTGTTCATTGGGCGGATGACTTCGCCGAGGATGAAAAATCAGAATGGATCGTACGCTAGATCGTCTCTGAGTTGCGGAACGAAATCTCCATTAAGCGGGTGATTTCACTGGGGATAGGAGATCAGACCGGATCGTATGCTAGATCGTATCTGAGTTGAAGATCCAAATGGGTCTTATGCTAGACCGTATAGGAGTTGCAGGATGAGTCGTCCGTTAGGCTGTGTCTGATGATGAAAGGGGGTAGTCGTACGCTAGACTACACTTCAGAAATATACCGTACACTAGGTAGCATCTGAGCAGATGAAGGTCTAACTGGGTCGTGCATTAAACCGTATCTAAGCAGAATGAGTCGTCCATTAGGCTGAATCTGCTTATAAAAGGGGGTAGTCATATACTAGACTACACTTCAGAGCTGTACCATACACTAGGTAGCATCTGAGCAGATGAAGGTCTAACTTGGTCGTACATTAAACCGTATCTGAGCGGTTGAAGGTCTAACTTGGTCGTACATTAGACTGTTTTTGAGCGGTTTCTGGTCTAACTTGATCGTACATTAGACTGTATCTGAGCAGCATCTGGTCTAACTTGGTCGTACATTAGACTGTATCTGAGCAGAATCCGAGGACTTGACGGTCTAACTTGGTCGCACATTAGACTGTCACTGAGCAGAATCTGGTCTAACTTGGTCGTACATTAGACTATATCTGGGCAGAATCCGAGGACTTGACGGTCTAACTTGGTCGCACATTAGACTGTCACTGAGCAGAATCTGGTCTAACTTGGTCGTACATTAGACTATATCTGGGCAGAATCCGAGGACTTGACGGTCTAACTTGGTCGCACATTAGACTGTCACTGAGCAGAATCTGGTCTAACTTGGTCGTACATTAGACTGTATCTGGGCAGAATCCGACTTGAAGGTCTAACTTGGTCGTACATTAGACTGTATTTGAGTGGTATTTGAAGATTTGAAGGTCTAACTTGGTCGTACATTAGACTGTATCTGAGTTATTGAAGGTCAGAATGGATCGTACGCTAGATCGTATCTGAGTTGAAGGAGTCATGTGTTGAGATGAATCAGGATGGACCGTACGCTAGGCTATATCTGATAGTATTTGTGTATGCTGTATTTGCAATGAACATTTGGGATGGGCTTATAGATGCCATCGTTAGGAGTATGTCAGAATGGATGTTGACATGGAGCAGATCTGAAAGATGTATCTGAAGAAGAAAGTAGTCGTACGCTAGACTACACCTCGGAATATACCGTATGCTAGGCAGTGTCTGAGGGTTATAGTTGAATTTTGAATGTAATTGATAAAGATGTCCGTCTGAATGGACCTTTGTTTTGACTGTGTCAGGAGGATGATTAACCTGAAAAATAAAGTTAGCTTCATGCCATGTCATGATGCATGAGATGCAAATGTTGTATGTATGCGTGTGCTGTGAAATGATGTAATGAGTGAATTATGTGTCTGGAATAAATGAGAGCATTGTATGATGTAATGTATATGATGCGGAATGAAAATTGTATGTAGGTATGTGATGTGAAATGGTGTAATGAATGCACTATGCGTCTGAAACGTTCTTCCAGAGGACTCTACTGGGGAAATAAATCTCAGTCTTCTGGTCGGAGATATTCGTATTGATGACCCTTCCTCAGCTGGGGTATTTGATTTCTGTCTGATGGTAGAAACATTCGACAGAGCCTGGCTGAGGGTAGAAGAGATGACCAGTATGTCTGGTGATGCCGACCTCTGCTGGGCAATAGCTGGTTCTTGTTGGGGAATAGAATTAGCAACGGATTCATTGGAAAGCATGGTTAGACCTTCTCCTCGATCCTGAAGTCGTGTAGTAATTGCTATTACTATTCTAAGCATGCATTTTTGGTAAACATTGATCATATTCAAATGCATATATCAATTCAAGTTAAATCAATGGACGTTTATGCAAACAAAACAGAAAAGTAAAATAACAACATTTTTCGAAATGAAATTGTATTGATTTTGAAAGAGGGCCTATAAACAGGCAAGTGAGTACAAGGAGACAGAAATCCTGGTAAGAGGAAATTGTCAAGAAAACAAAGAGAAAGCTATGCAGAAAAAGTCCTATTGATTTTAATTCCACTACTGTCATCATGTCTTCAAGCATCTCATCTCCTGCTGTCGGATAGAGGTGATTGGCTTGTTCAGTCCCTTGAACTTGGTTGAATCTGACAGAGAACGGGACATGGTCATACGCTTTAATCCCTAATTTTTGCCTGGACCGCCTTTTCAGGTTTTCGACTTGCCGGGTGTACAGCTTTATATGTTTATCCCTAATTTTTGCCCGAACCCTTTTGGTTCGCCGGGATGCCTTTACTTTTGCCTAGGTACGTCGACCTAGCGGGTCTCTTTTATGCGTAGTATTTTTTAACTATGTCTGCGTTCACGGGATGTGGGAACTCTTTGCCATCCGTTGTAGCAAGCATCATGGCTCCACCAGAGAATACCTTCTTAACTACAAATGGCCCTTCGTATGTGGGAATCCATTTGCCCCTGGGATCACCTTGTGGTAGAATGATACGCTTGATAACTAAGTTGCCGATTTGGTACACTCGTCTCTTGACCTTTTTGTTAAATGCCTGGGTCATGCGCTTCTGATATATCTGCCCATGACAAACAGCCGCAAGTCTCTTTTCATCAATCAAATTTATCTGATCGAGTCGAGTTTGAAACCATTCATCCTCATCTAAGCCTGCATCTTTCACAATTCTTAGAGAGGGGATCTGAACTTCCACTGGTAAAACGGCTTCAATTCCATAGACTAAAGAGAAAGGGGTTGCCCCTGTCGAAGTGCGGTAACCATGAAGAGCAAAAGGTAACATCTCATACCAGTCTTTGTATGTTACTGTTATATTCTTGATATTGTTAGCAGCCTCCACGGCGTCGTTCGTCTTTGGCCGGTACGGAGAAGAGTTATGGTGTTTTATTTTGAACTGCATGCAGAGTTCAGTTTAGTACCATTATCAGTGATAACTCTTTCAGGAGACAGCAGGTTTCTCGAATGTATATTTGATAAGATCCATCTTAGAAATCAATAAAGTGGTATGATTCAACATATACTGTCTTAGTCGGCGAGCAGCCCAAGCCAAAGCGCAGCAAGCTTTCTCGAGCTGTGAGTATCTTGTTTCACAGTCGGTACCTTTTGCTAAGGCAGTGTATGACATGCTCTTTTCGACCCGACTCGTAATGTTGCCCCAGCACACCCTATTGAATTTTCTAACACGGTCAAATACATAGTTAGAGGTCTTCCTTCAACTGGTAGCATCAGAATTGGAGGTTCTTGGAGATATTTCCTGATTTTGTTATTCATCATTCCATACCATCTCTTGATTTTTCCTTTTTAGTAATTTGAAGATGGGTTTGCCGGTAGCAGTCAAGTGTGGAATGAATCGGGCAATGTAATTCAAGTGTCCCAAGAAACCTCTGACTTCTTTCTTGTCTATTTCAGTACCCAGATTTACAATTTCAATTGATTCCTCATGCGGCTGTGTGGTCTTTTCTTCTTGTAGTACCAGTCTGGCAAGTTCTCCAGGGACTTCACAATCTTCCTCACTTCCATCCTCGGCTTGGTAGATCGGATTTTCAAAGTCATAATGAACAGTAGCAGAGTCATTACCAACAGGATCCAGAGTGGATATGGATCGGCAAATTGTTACGTGAGTGTGTGCCAGAAAACATAGCTTGTTTGAAAAATGACAGGAAAGATAAAGAGCGCAATATTTGAATGCAAAAAGTCCATTGATCTATTGAATATGAATATGCTTATGAAAATGACAAAACCCTGGAAAAATTAGCTATTGTGCCCCGGGCATAGACACAATGCCTTAAAATGCTAAAACAACAATAACAATTACTCCTGACTAAAGGAAATCGGGATAGTGTCTTCAGCCTTCCGACTATCGAGTCTGTCACCAATTGTTGGGGAAATCCAGCTATCCAAGTCACAATCATTATTAGTATCTTCCACAGCATTGACAGTCTCATCTTGATTAGGCAGAGGGGCAGTGATGACATTAGGAGTCTCAGGCGGATCAAATTCAAATTCTCAGGGACAAATCATTCCAAGAGTCTATTAGTCAAGGACGAATCTCTCCAAGGCTAATACTATGGCAGGCCGTCTCAAGTGCATGGTATGGCTAAGCCGCTTCAAATTCATATTAGGGAGAATTTCATCGAAGACCCAATAGGATGGGGAAGTTATAGGATACTGCAGGGGTAATCCCTCTCAATACTTTCAAGATGCATGTACAAGCTTTGTCATACATCAACAATCGTCAAGTTTGAAACGAGTATCGGGAAGTCATGCTAGCGTAACACCCTACCACCTTTTGACAAAATAGCCTGGTTACATAAACAACCTCTCTAATCACTAATAGTCCACGACCCACCACAGGGGCACTTGTGGAAACATTCAAATCATTTTCATGCATTAATCATGTCGTTACGCTCTAACATCAAAACATGCATATCAGCTCATTCATATAACATGTTCCCATAACATGAACCTTACATCTACAAAAGCCCAATCCTACTTGGCACTTACATCCAAAAAGCCCAACCTTGCTTGGCACTCAATACCTACAAATGGCCCAATCTTCAGCGGCGCAATCCAAGACTAATATATTGCATGCATCAATCATCTCATTAATACATCATATCACGCGTAGCATATCCATGAATGTGGAGCATTACATCGTCTAAGCTTTAAACATGCATGCATGATATAGCATAACATGCATACATAACATAGATACATAACACAGGCTGAGACTCAGAACTCATCATGAGAGTCTGGATCCATCCTTATCTAAGTATGCAATAGATCTTAGTCCAAGCTTCTCCCCAACTCTTTTCTCGTTGTACACCCCAGTGAGTCGGTCTTAAGGATAATTTCCCAGCAAGTATCCTTGGAACTCATTCTCCAAGCATAAAATACTTAGCAACATTGTCCCCGATATACCCTAATGGTATACAATTCCTTCACCAGATCCTTGCAAGGATTTTCAGGACTTTCCTCAACACTCACGCTCCTTAGGGAACCTCGACTAAAAGCTTATTCCCCAGTACACAGTCATCTTACGTGACACTAGTCTTCCCCAGAAGAGACATCGAGTTCTTCTGTCAATCTTCTTTTTACTCCATTATTCTCAGAGAACTCCCCAACAAAAGTTCTTGCTCTAGTATTACCCATGATAATATCCTATTTATGGTTCTTACACCATTATCATCTAGTCACTTCGTTTCTTACACCATTGTCATCTAGTCACTTCGATTCTTACACCATTGTCATCTTGTTTTACGGTTCTGATACCGTTGTTATTTCCTTCAGATCTTTCGGGTCTTACATCAATTTTCTTGCCACTAATGAGTTATCGGTTCTTATACCAAAGATGATTGAATTCTCAATCCCTAGCTATATTAGTACAATCCCCCAAATAGGAATGCTTATTAGTCTTCCCTAGTAAGTAACATCTCTATATAGCCTTTTCAATAAAGGAATTCCTCATCAAACTCACTCACTGTGAGTCGCCAAAGGAATCTATCCAGTAGTCGGTCATCCTGGATGATCATTATCAACTATTGAGCGGGTTTTCACCTCTCACATCTCCAACTTATTAACATATCCCACACACATGACACATTCCACATACCAGGTTTGTCAAGGGATTTTATCAATGGAGTTTTATCAAAGGGGTTCAATCAAGGGGTTTCCATCATAGCATTATCCATCAAGGGTTTACCAGGGTTTTACAAAGAAGTTTAAACATAATGTTATTATCAAGGGGTTTCATAGTGGATTTAGCAAAGGGTTTCACCATAATTTTCTATCAAGGGGTTCCGCCAGAATTTTATCAAGGGATTTTATCAAAAGGGTTTTGTCAATGTATTTTATCAAAAGGGTTTAGCAGGAATGTCATCGAAAGATTCCATCAAGGGATTCTGCCAGACTTTTACCAAGGGTTTCCATCCAGAGTGATCGAGGTATTAGTAGAGTACTACCTGATTCCTTTAAAATGATCGGATGGTCATGGGAATCGTATGCAAGTTTCATCTAGAAGGGTTAAAATTGATCAAAAAAGGGTTTCATCAAAGGTTCCATTAAGGGTTTCATTAGGGATTTCATCATATTTTTATCAAAGGGGTTTCATCAAGATTTTATCAAAGGGGTTCACCAAGGATTTTACTAGGGGTTTCATCAAAGGATTCTATCAAGGTGTTATATCAGGAGTTTCATCATGGGGTTCCATCAAAGGGTTTCACCAGATTTTTATCAAGGGGTTTCATAAAGGGATTTCATCAAAAGAGTATTATCAAGGGTTTCATCTAGGGATTCTATCTGAAGTTTCATCGAAGGGTTCCATCAAGGGGGTCTACCAGAACTTTATCAAGGGGTTTCACCAGAGTTTCACCAGAGGGGTCTCAACTAGAGTGATTGTGATATCACTAAAGTCCCACCCGACTCCAGTGACATGATCTGATGATCATAGGAATCACATGCAAGTGTCACCTAGAGAGGTTGAAACTGATCATCATGGATTTAATCGAGGGGTTTCATCAGGGATTTGTTAAAAGGATTTCATTAGGATCTCATCATCAGGGGTTCCATCAGAAGTTGTATCAGGGGTTTCACTAGGAATTTCACCAAGGATTTTATTAGGAGTTTTATCAGGGGTTCTACAAAGGTTTTATTGAACAATGATCGGAGGATCGTCAGAGCCCTACCTGATTCCTATAATATGATCAGGGAAATCGTTCATAGGTTTTGCCCAAACAGGTTGAATCCAGTCAACAAGGTATCCCCAGGGTTCCACCATAGGTTGGTTTGGATACCAACAGAGCCAAAGATTGTTCAGTCCTTTCTCATTCCCATGATCTACTAACTCCGCAGTCAAAATTAGGATTCCATCATCTCCTCCCCGAGAAGATGAAGACTCACTGTCATCATCATCTCATTTGGAAGCTGATTAAATAGGGGCAGCAGCCGTACCCCAAATTTTGACCACCTTTCATATGCTTTCTAGTGCTACTTTATTTTGAATAAATAAAATGGCATAATTGGTAGAATAACATATTTAAGGAGTTATAAAGGAAAATGTCATGAGTTTGAATCTCACCTTCTCACTTTTAGCATTTTTTTCTCTTTTATTTATTTCCAACATTTTGCATTATTTTAAAAATCACAAAAATAACATTTTTTTTATCATTTTATTATTAATTTTCGTATTTCTTATTAATTCATTTTTTTAAAATGTCATTTTTTCATCAAAAGTATGATTTTATGCATAAAATAGTCAAAAATCATATAATAAAAAGATTTGGGAATATTTTGTTCACATTTTATTTTAGGGTAGTAATTCAATTAACAATTCATTTTTAGGACAGTAATTTAATTTGATTTTAACTAAAAAAAAACTTAAAGGTTTTTGTCATTTTTATATTATTTCATTATTTTAGATCATATTTTCACTTGTTAAAAATTATCAATATGGATAATAAAATAAGTTTAAAAAGAGGTTTATTTTTTCATTTATCATATTAATTTTAGTTTTTATTTTATTGCTATGTTTAATTTTTAATTTTTAATTTTTATCATTTTTTCATCAAAAGTATGATTTTATGCATAAAATAGTCAAAAATCATATAATAACAAGATTTGGGAATATTTTGTCCACATTTTATTTTAGGGTAGTAATTCAATCAACAATTCATTTTTAGGATAGTAATTTAATTTGATTTTAATAAAAAAAACTTAAAGGTTTTTGTCATTTTTATATTATTTCATTATTTTAGATCATATTTTCACTTGTTAAAAATAATTAATATGGATAATAAAATAAGTTTAAAAAGAGGTTTATTTTTTCATTTATCATATTAATTTTCGTTTTTATTTTATTGTTATGTTTAAATTTTAATTTTTAATTTTTATGATTTATTTTACTTTGGAAAACTTTTCTCCCAATTAAAAAAATACATTAAACATAAAATACTCTATTTGTTACATAAAATCACAGAATTAAAGTAGTTTCCATTAGAAGTTATTAAGATTTATTTCTTAATTTATTTTTATTATTTTAATTAATGTTTTAACCTAATAATTTTATTATAAATAGACAATATCCAATTTTCTAAGGAGGTCACTTCCAATTATCAATCCTTACACAATACACAAAAACTAGTCACATACATATATACCACAAATCCTATTTTCATGCACTTTTTACACTAAAAAGTACATTCTCCAAATTTGTCACGTACATACAAACCAATACATTCACACATATCAATATTCACCATCAACATGTGAAAAACACAACACAATAAGACGGAAAGCATTATGGCATTGAATCTCAAGCTCCAATAACCATCACCGCCGCACTCAGGACCCTCCAACCACCAAAATCCCATTCGGTATCGAGCTGCAACAACGCAATAACACCAATAAGTCCGACCTGTAGACGCCAAAAACGCAGCAGCAAACCACCGTGAACGGTCGACATCCTTTTTGCGTTCTCCACCACCATCAAGTCACGATGAAGTATTTTGTGACGACATCCGCATCACACCCAACCTCCATGCACCAAGGTTCCGACCGACGACCAACTCCTTCGCCCCTCATTCCATTTTCCGATTCGTCGTTCGTTGTTGGTAATATTTCTTCCACCTTGAATTGTAACTTTTATGTTGTTTTGATTTTGTGGTACTAGATTAATTTGGTCATTATGAACAAAGAAATGAGTAAATAACTTTTTTCTAGAATTTGTAAAGGAAGAAGACTGAAATCAAGTTCCTCTTCTCTGTTTGTGATGAAAATGATAAGTGGAAAATAAATTTGACTTGAAATGCTCACACTTTATCTTTAACCGTGTACTGGATTGAGTTACTTTTTTTAATAAAGTTTTTTAACGCCACATGGCTACTTATAATGGGGTGGGGAGATTTTATTCCTATATGATAAGATTACTAGCTAATAGTAGTATCATACCACTGTTTTTATTGTAGTATATACTACTTGTAATATCTCTTCATTTTCATTGCCAAAGAGACATGTTGTACTCGTGGACATATAAGTACTGCACCTAAAATAATGTTAAATAATAAACAATTATCAACTATCAATATTGTTATAATTCAATTATATGGTGGCATTTGATAGTACTAGTATGTACATATTGCACTTCTATTGATTTGTTTTCTTAATTTTTGTTTTTTCTTATTATTCTTGTTTTGTTGTAAATTAATTGTTAATTAAGATTAATATTTAATTTAGTTATCCAATTAATTTAGGTGTTAGTTAAATAATAATTAGTTAATGTAACTAGGGTTAATTAATTAAATAATTAGAAAATTAATACTAATTAATTTAAAATAGTTTGTGGATAATTAATTCTCTTAAAGAAAAAATAATGAAAAAATATAATAATTAGTTAATTAATATTAGAGATTAATTGTTATACACAGTGTAAAAAGTTTTACACTGTCAATGTATCATAATTATCCGTTTATATTACTTTTTAAATGGTTAAAATAAAAGTCAAACATTTTAAATAAATCAATGATTGTAATTAACTGACCGTGCAAAAAATCTTTACACTGCCCGTGTATATCAATTAAATTCTTAATATTAATAATTAGACTATTATAATATTCAAATAAAAAAAACTCTATTAGGTAAGGTTTCCTTATTTTATAATAAAACAAAAAAATACAAAAATATATATATATTTAGTTTCATATTAGATAATTAATAATTAGGTTATTATAATGAAAATAAAAAGACAAAAATATAATGAATTAGTGAATATTAATTAATTAGGGTTAATTAAGTTAAAATTATGGGATAAATTGTTAGGGTTTTAGGGATAAATAATCAGGGATAAAGGATATGATATTTTGTTACTTTATAATTCTATAATATTGTTATGGGTTTATTTTCTAAAATCAAAATAATCATCATAGTTTTGTAAACTAACTAAGGGAAAAAATTGGGATAAGGGATATATTAAATTGCATATTATTTAATTTATTTTCTTAATCAAATTAAATTTTTTATAATTGAATTCAGGATAAAAACAAGGGATACAAAGATGGGATAAAACATGAGATATTTAAGGGTTTTCAAGGGATAAAAATCGGGATGTGGAATATATTATCTAGGAGATACATTATCATTTATTTTCTTAAATAAAACTAAGTATTATATTTTTGAATCAAATAATTGGGATAAAATTGATCTAAACTCACCTCAAATTGTAAGTCCTCTGCCCTGATGCGTTAAGGCATTTTTCAAAATAAATTACTTATTCGCCCATAATGCATGATAATTTTTAAGGGATAAAAATAACAAACAAACAAATATTTTCTACAAGAACTACGATACTCCGATCCCTCGCTTAATGCGAAGGTACGTAGACATAGAGTTGTAAACTCTAGCGAGTACGACAATGAAAAATATTTTTGGTCTCTCGTGTGTTTTAATAAAATATTTTCTCCATAAATATAACGAATAATTAAACAATTAATTTGTATCAAGCAAACATCTTTAAACACACACTAATCCTAGAATTGGAGGAGGATTCCATTGAGTACAATGGAGGTAAGAGGTGTTTAACACTCTCCCCTTATTTAACCGACTCGCAAACCTAGTCTCTCACCCTTAGTTATTAGGTTTTATCATTATTTTCCTGTTCCCTAGGAACAAATAAAAGATGGTGGCGACTCTGTCATTTTTCCAGTCATGACATATATATATATATATATATATATATATATATATATATATATATATATATATATATATATATAAGAATGATTTAAAGTCAAATTCTGGTGTGTGAAATTGGTAGGAGGTGCCCTTTTATATAGGATAAAATGTAGTTCAAAAGAAAAATAACTTGTGAGATTTTTAATGTTCATAATTGATTAAGCATATCCAATAAACGATTATGTAGTTCAAAAATGGAAAGTTTTAAAACCGCGCATTACTAATCGACTATTAATCATGACAATCAATTAAGAGATGAAATAATCGATTAAGAACAAAGGATAATCAATTATCCAATGTAAAAAACTGATTAAGAATAAAGGATAATCAATTATGCAATATAAATTTCTGTCATACATCACTATTTGATTTAATAGCCAAATAGCTATTCCGTAAGACATTTTCTGGTGATTTTCATGGGTCCTCAAAACCATTTGAGGATTTTGTGAGAGTTGCCTTAGTAACTTATTAGTTACTCTAGAATTTTTAGAATAATTTAGTCACTTAGATAATTGTAAGATCCCAATTTTGACCATAAGATCCCTCATGCTATCTCATCATATGCATTAACATTGGGATCACACTTTGGCATCCTTCTTCCCCCCCTCATCCATTAGGTTTGTATTGGGAGAGATCACCAAGCACTATATGATTGTATCATACTTTGTATTTTATCATTTCCTAACCAAAATACCAAAAAAATGTATTTGCATTTGCCTAACTCTTTTGTAGGTAGGACACTTGATCACCTTTGATCTATCAAGTTCATGTATAGGGTTTAAGATCCTCATTGCTAAGAGCTCAACCAATAATGATCCACAAAGGCTCTAGGAATCATATATGAGTCCACATGATCTCTACATGTTATTTTGATCAAGAATTTTTCAAGAGTTTGGGATTGGTTTGCCTTAGAAACCCTAGTTCATCTAGGTATCTTGTGTAACTTCTTCACCAAGCTTCTTTAACAATTGATCAAATATTTCAAGGGGCACTTTAAATTTCATCATCTTATGCATATATGATCTCCCAATAAGTCCCAAAAGTCAAGAGAATTACAAGTTAGCAAGGTGGTTGGTGGTGGTTGACCAGAGGAATTCATCTGATCAAAACTGGGGTCCCTTAGACCCTATCTCCTACAATTTTCATCATATTAAAATGATTCCAAGAGCAAAGTTACTCTAATTGACATTCCAAACAACTTTAATGTTTATGTCTAGAGCTCGTTTTGCTTGGAAAGTCATTTTTTGTGTTGAAAAATTATAGGTCATTTTGTCTAAACTCTAATTTAGAGGTCAACTTCCCAAAGTCATAACTTGCTCAATTTTTAAGATATGAGGGATTTACAAGTTGAAAAATAAAATTCAAGGTGTCTACTTAAACTTTGATGTTTTGAGGAAGATATAATTCAACTTTTATGAGCATGTGATATGAGGATACATTATAGGCCATTTTGGACCAATACCATTGAACAAATGATTTTCCTCAACTTCAAAAATGCATAACTCATTCATACCAAATCTAAATAAGGTCAAATTTGTGACTATTTTAAATGTTTTTGAAATATCTACAATGTTTATGAATACACTTTTCTCATTTGAATATCACATAAAAAGTTAGACAAGGTGGAATAATTGAACATATGGCTTGACACTTAGAAAAAATGTTAAAATTTACAAACTTCCACCTCTAAATTCATCATGATACAAGCTTCAAATGTAAAAGTGTTCAACATGATAGTTGTTCCTCTTGATCTAACCTTTCCAAAGAGTCCA
The DNA here is from genome assembly GCF_024323335.1 of Lathyrus oleraceus. Classification (NCBI taxonomy): domain Eukaryota; kingdom Viridiplantae; phylum Streptophyta; class Magnoliopsida; order Fabales; family Fabaceae; genus Lathyrus; species Lathyrus oleraceus. The sequence goes on along the minus strand of NC_066584.1, from coordinate 84,760,296 downwards.
ATATCATCCATTTTGGACAAGGTTTGAGGGGTCTGCGCATGGTCTGAACATGGCTGCATCATTTGGCAAGGATGAAACTTCAAACAACTGCACACTTTTACCTTGCATCCCAATCCACTTTCAGACTCAGTTTAACTTGCTTATGGACTTAATTAAGTAGCTTCATGGGCCTGTACATGCCCATGTAAGCATGCATCACTCAATTTCCAAATTTGGAAGGTGCAAATAACATTTGAATTGGCTATAAATAAGAGCCCTTGGCATCAGAAATGAGGACCCTTGCGCGTCAGCTTTGCCTCCCACACTTGAAACCCTCATATTTGAAAGGAAAACCTGAGAATTTTCATTTGAAAGTTGAGTTTAAATCTCACTGTTTGGAGATTCAAAAACTCCAGGATCCAAAGCTTTGTATCAATCCTAAGCCACTTCTGCAAGCTTCCTAAGCAAGATCAAGCTCGAATTGAAGCAAGAGAGATCAAGTTCTGCATAACATTAAAGGTATTTTCCAGATTTTTTCTTCTCTTCGATTCTCTCTCATTTCTCATCAATTCTATTGGATCCTTGGTTGTCTGAAGTCCTAACAATGTAGGCAAGAAGATTGAGTTGCTTTGAGGCCAAATTTAAAGCAACTCAGTTCATGTACCTCAAATTTCAACTCCATGTATCTCTCAATATACTTGGAGTTAAGCTGAATTGAGGTCAGATTCGTGATCAGTGTCATTTTCTCTTTAAGATCATGCCCTTCTTTTTCATTTTTATGATGGTGATAAATGGACCAGTCCGGCCAAGGTCGCCTGAGAAGACGATCGGCGCTTTGCTCCGGCAATGAAGTGGCATGGTCCAAAGCCACATGATCAGTTCAATTTGTTTTAATCTTGAGCGTTCCTTTTGAATACCAACTGTGTGGCGCACTGACTTGAGTGTACCATGAAATGCGTGTTTTCATCCACTTGATCTGCCACCTCAATTAATGAGGGAGATCAAGTGGTCCATGTTTTTTCTGATTAATTGATTTTATTTTATTTTTGTTATTTTCATTAATTCATATTAAATTTAATATTGATCCAAAAAATATGAGAGTTTCACCAAAAAAATTTAAATAAAATCCTCTCTTATTTTCTGAATTAAAATTATTTTTTGGATCATTATTAATATTTTTCATGACTTAATTAATTTTGTGAATATTTTTAATTGTTTAATGATACTTTTAAGTTTCCAAAAATTCTGAAATTTTTTCTCCAAGGTCCTTTGACCTATGATAAATCTCATGGACATTTCTTTGGTGTTTTGACGAGGTTTTAGGAAATTGATCAACCATAATTTAATTTAATGCATATTTTTATTATTTTTAATTGATTAAATGCCAAATAAATTGTGTAGAACCATTTTAATTGACTTTGTGAGTTTGACTTGTGTTGTTGGGCCTTGGCCAAGGTTGATTTGACTTTGCTAGGTTAAGATCATTAAATTTAGGGAATTGATGAAATGTACATTACATCTCCCAAAATGAATGAATGATCTTAATTTGGTAAAAGTCCTTCTTTGATCAATTTGTGTTTGATCCATTTCCCCTCCCTCTTCATCTCATTCCCCTTCTTTATTCATTCATGTCATAGACCTATAATATCTTTATATCCTAAGACTAGTTGATTGCAAAATTAACATAAGTATGGATGAGATTAGGTCCCTCACTTTGCATATTCTTTTTGTGTGTGATATGTTTCATGAGCATAGTCCATTACATTATGTCTCTAACATGCATTAACACCAAAACTCTATTGCCCGACCTCAAATAGTTGTGACTTCTACATAAGTCCAATTACGATTACTTAACATAGCGCTAAATTTTGACACAAAAGGCATAACATTCTAGTTAGTGAGATTGTAAGTCTCCCTCTTTCATGGTATTGTGTGGAAACTTGACCTTTATTCCTTCCTTTGGAAGATGTCTTGGTTCAATGATTCATGCTTGTGATAAGTGGGTTGAGTGTTCTCCAAAGAATGACTTAAATAAAAACAAAATCAAAAGCAATACAAACTTCTAATCAACTAACAACTAACATTTAATTTCAAGTCATTTACTTGTAATGCACTTTATTTTTAAGCCTTATTCATTTGCGATTATTCATACCATTCAAGTTGTTTACTTTAATATCATTTTCCCTTTGTCCACTTGGACCATATTTTGTGATATATTGTGTTTATATATATTTGTCTGCTTGTGTGTTCTGTTTGACCTTAATGTACATAATAAGAACAAAAATCCTAAAAAAACATTTTATGTGGACTGTTGGTGTGATCAGAGACTATTGGACTTAGAATTTAGGCAACACTCCCCATGCAAAGGACTTGACCAATGCCAACTTTCATGAAACCAAGTTCTTGTAAAGTGAACCTTCATATGATACAATATTGAAGATCTATTTGAGTTCATATGCAACTGTAAGACCCCAATTTTGTCCCTAAGATCCCTCATGGCATCATATCATAACATTGCATTGCCTCAAGGATCATTGGGCACCTTGCTTCCTTCCCTATGGGTGGGATCTTTCTTGAGAGTGGTTCTTGATCACCAAGCATGTTTGCATTTGTATATCATTGTTTTTCTTTTTATCACTAACCAAATGTACAAAATATGTCACCTAACATTTGTTTTGTAGCTTAGACAGTCAACAGGTCAAGGCATCAGGTGAATTCATGGTACAAAGAGCAGATGGTATTTTCTTAGAATGAGGACCATTTGATCACCTTATTGAGCTTATATGAGCTAGAGGTTCATTTTGGAGCAAACTCCCCAAGTGGCAAAGTCCCCAAATTCATCAGAACAATTTCAGGTCATCTAAGGGCCTATGCAGTCAACTAAAAAGTCAACTGTGGGATTTGAGTTGAGAAATTGAGTGTCTTCATCCCATTCATGTTCAAATCATGCTTATTCATCATTTCAAAGATCAAGGTTGAAGAATTTGAAGTCAAGTCAAAAGTTTCCAAAAATGGAAAGTGACTTATAATTTCAACTTTCCAAAAATGGCAAGTTTTCGATCCAACTTCAACTCAACTTTCCATCATCAAAGAAGCTTCAAATGAAATTTTGTCCAACATGAAAGTTGAAGATCTCTCTCTCCCATTTTCAAAAAGTCCAAGATCATGAGCATCTGATGAATGGTTGAGGAGATATGATCCAATCATTGCCAAGTATACATGGAACTTCAAATGAGCATATCTTTTGATCCATAACTCCAAATGGAATGACTCTTTTTGCAATATTCTTCTCTTGACCTCTAATTTCCAAATCATGCATCACATTACATAAAATCTCATCACATGATCACTTGCTATTCCATGCTTTTTTGGAGGGAAATTGAAAAATTCAAAAATGGTGCATTGTATGGATTTTCTACCATTGCCATTGAGTTTAAAAGATGATTTTAAGTGACTTTGATGAGGCAAAGAGTATTGTTCACGTGCAATTAGTACATGCACCATGCATTTTCAAAAATTTGCAAAACACCTTATTTCACTTAACCAAATTAAACATGGATTAGCAAGGTGATTAAGAAAGCATATAAATACTTTAATCATAACAGAATTGAAGGAGGTTAATCACAATTCACATTTCTAGATCTAGTTTTCTCTCTCCCTCCAAAATTTTCTTCAAATCAAAATTTAAATTTCTTGAACATAACACCTTGTTTTGGTTAAAGATTCTTGATCAGAGAGTTGATTATAGTATAGATAAAGTGCTGGTTTATGGGATTCGAGCAAGAATTGTGCATAGCAAGCTCATGAAGTTGAAAATGGAAAGTCAAGATTAAGCTAGATCTACACGTGTGCAAGCTTCCTTTTCTTCACCAAACATCATTTCAAGCATAGTAGAGTGGATTTGGATCATCACAAGCTGTGGATCGTGTGAATTGAAGATTCTGCTCTTCAAGAGGTTAATTTTCGATCCTCTTATTTTTGAAATTCATTGCTAGATTCTTGTAGATCTTGTTCTCCTGGTGATTCTGATCTAAAAATCGTGTGAATTGGTGTATTATTGAGCAAGTTATGTGTGTTTAAAGTTTGAGATCCAAAAATGATTTTGCTCAATTCTGTTAATTAATGATGATTTAGCATGAAATGTTTGTTGATTCGTGTTCACCATGGCAAGATCTTGTTAATGATATAAAAATATTTGAATTATGGACATTTTTGAAAATTCTGGAAAAATTGGATGAAGGTCGTATGAACATTCATCTTCTTCCTCATGAAGAAGATGAAGATGCATGCATTTCTGGAATTCTGGAAAGATTACGGCGGTTTTGTGCAGATAGCGGCGGTTTGAACCTCCCTAATCTGCAGCGCTAGGGTTCTTAATGGAACGAGGTCGTTTTGCCTTAAGCGCGCTTCATATTTTAAATATGTACATGGTTCGATTCTGGCCGAGTGTGTTTTTGCAATTGTTCATCATTTTATTCACTTTCCCTCCAAATTACATACATGTGATCATTTCCATTTCAAATTATTTTCTCCAACTTGTAAAAATCATATAAAATTGAAAAATGATCCAATTTATCTCCAATTTTTTGAAAAATGTTCCTTGAAATGTCTAGTTTTTTATGATCACGAATTTACAAGTTGTGCCTGGCTGTAAATTTATTTGCTCTAGGTTTATTGAACACATGTGCATTTGTGACCTTGCCTTACTCTTTCCTTTGTGAAATGCTTGATTTTAATGTAATGAACTTGAAATTTTACATTCTGATTCTAGACACATTGATGGATGTTTTAGGATTGGTTTGGTATTTTTCTCATTCGCCATTTCTGTTTTATGCTTGTGTTAACATGGTGTGACAATTTGTGTCACACATTTGGTTGTTCTTACTTGTGCAATTTAATTTCCATGTCAAATGATCTTGGATACTTCTGATTTTTTGTATGATGATCATGTTAGATGTGTTGAATACTCATGAATTTTTCCATAATTATTTGAATCATTTCTGTTTTGTTTTGGAATTTTCATTCATGATGTCCATATATGAGCCTTGAAATTGCCTTTGACTTCTTTTGATCATGAAATGCCTTTGATGATTGATTTTGATGTGAGCCTTTTTAGGACATGTTAATATGTGTTTGAAGTTGCAATGTGTTGAATTTCAGCTCCTGTTTTAAATTTTTTCTTCATCTTTGACCCTAGGCTTTGACCTAGTGGTTTGTTGCTTACATGTGAGCTTTGAATTTCAGGTTTAAGCATCCAAGTTCCATGGTTGATGATGCTTCATCATTTGGATTTTGATATTTGCTTTTGATTGCTAACACTTGCTGTTTTGTAGGTTGATGATAACTCATTTGAGTTTGCCTTATGGCTTTTATGTTGTACATTGGGATTGTCTGTTGGTTATTAACTGTTGTCTGTTTATCTGAAAGTTGTACTGATTGGTTTAGCTGTTTCCATAGGTACCTAAGTTGCTTTAAGTTCATTTGAACTTTGCTTTGCTTTTGCTTGTGGTTGGCATACCACTTAGGTATAATCTCTAATCTTCATGTAGTCTGGAAGACCTGTCATGTTACTTTGACAGGCAACTGTCTGAAGCCCTCCTTAAGAGGCCATGTTTTTGGTTGTTTAATTTTTATGCCAAGCAGGTAAAGTCCTCTTAAGAGGCAATTGGCAGATAAAAGGGATGTGTAATCCATCCCCTGCTATTCAGTTGTGTCATTCACTTTGCTCACACCATGTGTTGATGCATTGTGAATAAGAACCCAAGATCTTATAGAGTCAATCATTTGTGGAGAAGAGTTCCTACATTCTGAACTCCCACACTTTCTATTGTTTAAAGCTCTCCCAGGCCAGGGATAAGAGCTATGAGGCATAACCCTCATCTCCATTTCATCTGCTTCACCCTAACTCTCAATGTTAGGGTTAAGAGCTCAAAACACCCCATTCCAGTTGGCTGTAAAGCCTAACCTTGCTTGAGCCTAATTGATTGTGTATAGTATGTGATAATTGACTTGTTTGTTTGCTTGTTTGCCCATATGTGCATAATTGTTTGAGTGTGCTTTTGTGCATTGTTTTCATCTTTGAGTATTAATTGTATATCATTTCATGATCATTGTTCATATCTTTGTGACACTTTGTTTGTCCATTGAGGAGTCAATTGTAAGAGCATTTATTGGCAGTTGTTTCCTATGATCTGGGAGGAGTTGGGACTAAGACCATTGATTGGCATCCCATTTCCTTGGAGTCGAGTGTAAGACCATTTATTGGCAACTTGTTTCCTTTTGCTTATTGCATTTATCCATCTTTGCTTTGTGAGACTAGTATAAGTCCATTGATTGGCATCTGGTATCCATGTTTTCTTTGCTTTGTGAGATTAGTATAACTCCATTGATTGGCATCTGGTATCCATGTTTTCTTTGCTTTGTGAGATTAGTATAAGTCCATTGATTGGCATCTAGTATCCATGTTTTATTCTGAGAGATTGAAATAAGTCCATTGATTGGCATCCGGTATCCATTTTGTTTTGTGAGATTGGAATAAGTCCATTGATTGGCATCCGGTATCCATTTACTTTGTTCATCTGTTATTTGCTTGTTGCCTTTTCCAAAGGAATCACTTGGATCATCTACATATGATCTCAAGAGGTGAACATCTAAGAAGTTTTGCATGCCTTAACCCTCACCCTTTTTGTTCTAAACCTCCATTTGCATGTTAACTCAAACTAGAAAAATATTGTGCAAACATTTTCATTTCTTTTCAAACTAGAAACCTAGGCCTTAAGCCTTTGACTTTTCAAACTTCATTTTCATAATACTTCTTTTGAATTGAATTCTAATCACACTTTGACCATCTTTTGTGAATAAATTCTAATTGATTAATTTCACTCATTCAATTGTTTTGTGGCTCAAGTCCACTTTCTTGATAAGTTTTCATACATTAGCCATAGGTTTGATTTATCCTAGTTGGTTGATGTTAATCTCACCTTTTGTCCTTAGTGATTGAATTGTAAGACTTCCTTGCTTATTATAGGGTTAACCCCTCACTAGCAAGTTGAAGCTTTTCTCACATGGTGGACTTGTGGTTGTATAGGTTGAGTTTTCTCCCGTGGATAACGAAAGACCTTAGGGATTTTGTTTTAAAATCAATCCACTCATATTTTTGGAAATCTTTTAGCCGAACTACGAGATTTTGATCCTGTAAAGGTACGTAGGCAATGGTTATCCATCCAAACACAAAAAATAATAAAACTTGTATATTCTTTTCTCATCCTCCCAATCAATGTTTGCACAATAAATATTTTTCATAAACAATATCTTTTTGCAACAATTTGTGAAAAGGGTTCCCTAGGAGTACCTAGGATGCTTTGGGTGCCTAACACCTTCCCTTTGCATAATTACCCCCTTACCCAGATCTCTGACCTTTCATTAGTTTTCTATGTGTAAAACTTCTTAGGCTTTTGTTCGCTTTTTAGCCATTCCTTCGGATAAATAAAAGTGCGGTGGCGACTCTATCTTTGTATGATTTGCTTTTGATTTAGTTAATAAATCATAAAGTGATGAATACACCGCTACAGAAAAGTGGCGACTCTGCTGGGGACACGAGTTCCTAGTGGGTTTGCCAACTTTTCACAATTGTTGTGATATATTGTTTATGACATATTTTTGTACAATTTGGGATGAATGTATTGTGTGTAATGATTGATTTGCTTGATATATCAATTGCTTGCATGCTTTGGTGATCTGTGAGATGAGTTCTATACCCGAACTCGAGTGTACCTTATGATAGGAGAATGGCATAGTCTCGTCGACTTGTGTGGAGTTATTCCTTAGCAAGTTGACTTGCGAGTCCATTCACTTGGTGGAGGTCATGTTGGATTAATAATGTCACACAAGTTATTTGTGATTAGGCATTATTCTTCCAATCATGTGCCTTAGAAGCCAAGGACCTTAGTTTACCAAACCCATCTTGGCCTATTTTTAGGACGTAGTGCGGAGGTCGTTCAGATGTAAGATCTGATGCAATTGTTACGCGATACTACACTCATAAGAGTCTCTCTTGAGAATATTTTTGGAATACGAGTATTCGTTCCTCCGATAATATTCGAAAGATGGGATGATGACTATGGGAACCTCTGGTAGAACATGTTCGGCAGGTTTAAACCATAGTACACTCCCTTTGGGTGGTTCTTAACCGAGACTCCATGCTCGTGACTCACAACAAACCCGTGATTCATGGTTGATCCGTTCACCCATCGTTAATATCAATGGAACTTGGGTGTCGATAAGGTGTAAACCATAATCCACCAAAATGGATGATTGATATTAAGGATGATTGAACCGTTCGTATATCGTTAATATCAATGGAACTTGGGTGTCGATAAGGTGAAAACCATTATCCACCAAAATGGATGATTGATATTAAGGATAATACGAACCATCCCATGGAAGCTATGAACGACCAATTCCTTGAACTCCGCAAGGAATTGAAGACCCTCCGAGGGAAAGATTTGTTCGGCAAGTCTGCTGCTGAATTATGTTTGGTTCCCGGTGTTAAGATTCCTGTCAAATTCAAAGTCCCTGACTTTGAGAAGTATAAGGGGAACACCTGCCCTCTCAGCCACCTGGTTATGTATGCCAGGAAAATGTCTACTCAGACTGATAATGATCAACTGCTGATTCATTATTTTCAGGATAGTTTGTCTGGTGCAGCTCTTCGTTGGTATATGAGCCTGGATAGTGCAAGCATCCGTTCCTTCAACGATCTTGGCGAAGCCTTCGTCAAGCAATACAAATACAACGTGGATATGGCCCCTGACCGTGATCAACTCAGAGCCATGTCCCAGAAGGACAAAGAGACATTTAAGGAATACGCCCAGAGGTGGCGAGAGCTGGCAGCTCAGATTACTCCTCCGCTGGAAGAGAAGGAGATGACTAAGATCTTTTTGAAAACTCTTAGTTCATTTTATTATGAGCGGATGGTCGCTAGTGCTCCCTCTGATTTCACCGAGATGGTGAACATGGGGATGCGATTGGAGGAAGGAGTCCGGGAAGGACGTTTGACTAAGGATGAAGGCTCTTCTAGCAAGCGATATGGGGTGTTTGCTAAGAAGAAAGATGGGGAGGCACATGTTGTGCAATCCCATGCTAAACCCAGAAGACCCTCTGCCAAGAGGAAGCCTGTGCGTCATGCCACCAATCAGCATCAGGTGGCTCACATAGCACCTGTCTTCAGAAACAACAATCAGCATAATCAGCAACAACCTCAGTATCAACAGCAACATCGCCCACAGCAACAGGCTTACCAGCCTCGTGGCAACAGTAATCAGGCTAATTTGAATTATGATAGGAAGAAGATCACTTTCGATCCTATTCCTATGTCATACGCTGAGCTATATCCCTCTTTAATAGAGCGGAAACTGATTACCCCAAGGGATCCTCCGGTTGTGCCTGCTAACCCGCAGTGGTGGTACAAGCCTGACCAGCATTGTGTTTATCACTCCGGTGCTCCGGGTCACAATATAGAAAACTGCTATCCATTGAAGACTAAGGTTCAAGACCTTATGAGGTGCGGCATTCTGAGCTTTGAGGACTCAGGCCCTAATGTTACGAAGAACCCATTTCCCGAGCATGGGAAGTCGGTTAACATGGTCTAGGATTGCCCTGGTAAGAACAAGGTCAAATATGTAAGCCATATTTGACAGTCATTGGTTGAGTTGCATCGTCTACTGTTTGATTACAATCATATGGAGCACGACCATGACAAATGCCGTATCTGCTCCGTCAATAGATTGGGTTGCCGCCAAGTGCGCAAAGAGCTTCAAGAGTTGTTGGATGAGGGGACTATTGAGATTCTTCAAAACAGGAATGTTGATGAAGATGAACCAGAAGTAAATGTGATTTCTCTTGTGTTCAAAATTCCTGAGCCTGTTGTCATCCGTTATGATGGTAGCAAGCCGAAGGTCTCTCCTTCTTTGGTGATCAAACCTGCAGGCCCTGTGCCTTATGCTTCAGATAGAGCAATTCCCTTCCGCTATAATCCAGTTGCTGTTGAAGATGGGAAAGAAGTGCCTTTGCCTTCATCCTCTGTTGTTAGCATTGCGGATGTAAGCAGATTGACCCGGAGTGGTCGTGTATTTTCAGCACCTCCTAAGCCTCAGGCTAGAGCTGATGTTGCTGGCACTGTTGAGCGTTCGGTGGGGAATACTGTTAATTCTCCGAACCCGGCACTTGCTGTTGCAAAACCTTTCTTTGTACAAAAGACTCCTACTTCTTCTGTTGGCCCGAGTGGCACTATGAATGAAGACTGTGATGAGATGCTGAGGCTCATCAAGAAGAGTGAGTACAATGTTGTAGACCAGCTTCTACAAACCCCGTCCAAGATCTTCGTGCTATCTTTGCTTCTGAATTCAGAACCCCATAGGGAGGCTCTGCAGAAAGTATTGGACGTGGCTTATGTTGATCATGACGTCACTATCGAACAGTTTGACAGTATTGTTGCAAACATTACTGCTTGCAACACTTTGAGTTTCTGTGATGCTGATCTCCCTGAGGAGGGAAGAGACCACAACTTGGCTTTACATATATCCATGAATTGCAAGAACGACGCCATGTCCAATGTGCTGGTGGACATTGGGTCATCTCTGAATGTATTGCCGAAGACCACTCTTTCGAGATTGTCATATCAAGGGCCTCCCATGAGGCAGAGTGGTGTTGTTGTGAAAGCTTTCGATGGGTCGCGTAAGACCGTGATTGGGGAAGTTGATCTCCCAATCAAGATTGGACCAAGTGATTTCCAGATTACCTTTCAGGTTATGGACATCCACCCATCTTATAGTTGTCTCCTTGGTAGACCATGTATTCACGAGGCTGGCGCCGTGACATCCACCCTACACCAGAAGCTGAAATTCGTCAAGAATAAGAAACTGGTTGTGGTAGGGGGAGAAAAGGCTCTCCTGGTTAGCCATCTGTCTTCTTTCTCATATATTGATGCTGAGGATGAAGTTGGAACACCTTTCCAAGCTTTGTCTATTGCTGAGCCAATTGAGAAGAAGTCTCCTTCATTTGCTTCCTATCGTGATGCGAAACTGGCCATTGAATGTGGTGCAGTTGCTGGGTTAGGAAAGATGATTGAGCTTGAAGATAATAAATCCCGGGCTGGCATTGGCTATTCTTCTGGGGTCTTTAATGAGAAAGGGCTGTTCAAGAGTGGAGGTTTCATCCATGCTGATCAAGCCGAAGAAGCTGCTGCTATCTTGGAAGAGGATGCAGAGGATACTGATAATTTTGTTATCCCTGGCGGGACCTGCCACAATTGGGTCGCTGTAGATGTTCCTACGGTCATTCATAAGTCAGCGTAATATGTTTGCTTTGTTTAAAACCCTTCTCCCATGCCAAAAGGAGAAGTGATGACATTGTTGGCGGCATTTATACAATGATATTTCATTCAATAAATTCATGTTAAATATTTGTTTTTCCATTTGTTTTCACTTTTTGCTTTTGCATGAAATTGGTGATCACAAAAAACCCTAAAAACAAGAATAAAAGCAATCTTTTTCATCTGCATAATGGTTTGCTTGTTTAAATTCTAAAGTTTTTTATTATCCAAAATCATTATGCAGGTTGATTCTAAAACCCATTGAACATAATGATCCAACGCCATCTCCCAATTTTGAATTCCCTGTATTCGAGGCAGAGGAAGATGATGTTGAAGGGATTCCTGACGAGATTACCCGTCTCCTTGAGCACGAGAAGAAGATCATTCAGCCGCATCTCGAAGATCTGGAAACAGTCAACTTGGGGTCTGAAGATTGTGTTCGTATGGTGAAGATTGGGGCACTTCTTGAAGAGTCTGTCAAGAAGGATTTGATCAGTTTGCTACGAGAATATTCTGATATCTTCGCTTGGTCGTATGAAGATATGCCGGGTCTAGATACAGATATTGTGCAACATTTCCTGCCGCTGAAGCCTGAGTGCGTGCCTGTGAAGCAGAAGCTCAGAAGAACTCATCCAGATATGGCAGTGAAGATCAAAGAGGAAGTTCATAAGCAAATTGATGCAGGGTTTCTGGTGACTTCCACATATCCTCAATGGGTGGCCAATATTGTGCATGTGCCTAAGAAAGACGGAAAAGTTCGTATGTGTGTTGATTATAGAAATTTGAATAAGGCTAGTCTGAAAGATGATTTTCCTCTACCACACATTGATATGTTGGTAGACAATACAGCTAAATTCAAAGTCTTTTCCTTTATGGACGGAATTTCCGGATATAATCAAATTAAGATGGAACCCGAGGATATGGAGAAGACAACATTCATCACACCTTGGGGAACATTCTGTTATCGAGTGATGCCCTTCGGTTTGAAGAACGCCGGAGCCACGTATCAACGAGCTATGACTACCTTGTTTCATGATATGATGCACAAGGAGATAGAGGTCTATGTTGATGATATGATTGCTAAGTCCCGAACGGAAGTTGAACATGTTGAGCATTTGTTGAAGCTTTTTCAGCGTTTGAGGAAGTTCAGGCTTCGTCTGAATCCGAACAAATGTACATTTGGAGTCCGTTCCGGCAAGTTATTGGGTTTTGTTGTCAGCGAGAGAGGTATTGAGGTTGATCCTACAAAGGTCAAAGCAATACAAGAGATGCCTGCACCCAAAATTGAAAAGCAAGTCCGAGGTTTTCTTGGCCGCTTGAATTATATTTCCAGATTTATATCCCACATGACTGCCACATGTGCGCCGATATTCAAGCTCCTCCGGAAAGACCAGTCTCATGATTGGACCGAGGATTGCCAGAAGGCTTTCGACAGTATCAAAGAGTATCTGTCTGAACCTCCGATCTTGTCTCCGCCTGTAGAAGGAAGACCTCTGATCATGTATCTGACTGTTCTTGAAGACTCTATGGGTTGTGTCCTGGGTCAGCAAGACGAATCAGGGAAGAAGGAATCTGCTATTTACTACCTGAGTAAGAAGTTCACCGATTGTGAGTCTCGATACTCAATGCTTGAGAAGACGTGCTGTGCTTTAGCTTGGGCTGCTAAGCGTTTACGCCAGTACATGATAAATCATACAACTTGGTTGATATCCAGAATGGATCCAATCAAGTATATCTTCGAGAAGCCTGCTTTAACCGGGAGGATTACCCGTTGGCAGATGTTGTTATCTGAGTATGATATCGAGTATCGAGCTCAGAAAGCTATCAAAGGTAGTATCTTGGCTGACCATTTAGCGCATCAGCCGATTGAAGATCATCAGTCTGTTCAGTACGACTTCCCAGACGAGGAGATTCTGTATTTGAAAATGAAAGATTGTGATGAGCCTACACTTGATGAAGGTCCGGAACCTGGTTCCAGATGGACGATGGTGTTTGATGGCGCTGTAAATCAGTATGGAAATGGAATTGGGGCAGTAATCATTACTCCTCAGGGCACGCATATTCCATTTACATCAAGGCTAACTTTCAAATGCACGAATAATATGGCTGAGTACGAAGCCTGTATTATGGGATTAGAAGAGTGCATTGATCTAAGGATCAAACATCTTGATGTGTATGGTGATTCGGCCCTAGTTGTCAATCAGATAAAGGGAGAGTAGGAGACGAATCAGCCCAGTCTTATTCCATACAAAGATTATGCGAGGAGGATTTCAACGTTCTTTACAGAAGTTGACTTTCATCATATTCCTCGAGAAGATAATCGGATGGCAGACACTCTTGCTATGCTTGCTTCCATGATTGTGGTCAAATATTGGAATGAAGTCCCCAATATCATTGTGATGCGCTTGGATAGACCAGCTCACGTGTTTGCAGTTGAAGAAGTGAATGATGACAAGCCTTGGTATTTTGATATCAAGAATTTCCTCCAGAACCAGGTCTACCCGCCTGGGGCATCTGTGAAAGATAGGAAAACTTTAAGAAGGTTGTCAGGTAGTTTCTACCTCAGCGGTGAAGTGTTGTACAAGAGAAATTTTGACATGGTTTTGCTCAGATGCGTGGATAGACACGAAGCAAACCTGTTGATGACTGAGGTCCATGAGGGTTCATTTGGTACTCATTCCAATGGACATGCCATGGCTAGAAAGATGTTGAGAGCAGGCTACTATTGACTGACAATGGAGTCTGACTGCTGCAAATATGTGAAGAAATGCCACAAGTGTCAGATTTATGCGGATAAGATTCATATTCCTCCGACACTTCTGAATGTGATTTCATCACCATGGCCTTTCTCTATGTGGGGAATCGACATGATCGGCATGATTGAACCGAAAGCGTCCAACGGACACAGGTTTATTCTCGTAGCAATTGATTACTTCACCAAATGGGTTGAAGCCGCTTCGTATGCGAATGTGACCAGGCAGGTGGTCGTGAAGTTTATCAAGAATCAGCTGATTTTCCATTATGGTGTGCCTGATAAGATCATTACTGATAATGGATCTAATCTGAATAATAAGATGATGGAAGAGTTGTGTGTTGAGTTCAAGATTGCACACCATAATTCTTCTCCCTACAGACCCAAGATGAATGGGGCTGTTAAAGCTGCTAATAAGAACATCAAGAAGATTATCCAGAAGATGACAATTACGTACAAAGATTGGCATGAGATGCTGCCATTTGCTTTGCATGGTTATCGTACATCTTTCCACACTTCAACAGGGGCAACCCCTTTCTCTCTTGTTTACGGCATGAAGGTTGTTCTCCCAGTAGAGGTGGAGATCCCATCAATGAGAGTCTTGATGGAAGCCAAGTTGACTGATGCTGAATGGATTCAGAGTCGTTATGACCAGTTGAATTTGATTGAAGAGAAGCGATTGACTGCCATGTGCCACGGTCAGTTATATCAGCAGAGAATGAAGAAAGCATTTGATAAGAAGGTCAAGCCTCGTGTGTTCCGAGAAGGTGACCTCGTGCTCAAGAAAGTCTTGTCTTTCGCGCCCGATTCCAGGGGCAAGTGGACTCCAAACTATGAAGGTCCATATGTTGTTAAGAGAGCCTTTTCAGGCGGTGCTCTGATGCTCACAACAATGGATGGGGAGGATTTCACTCGTCCTGTGAATTCAGATGCAGTCAAGAAATACTTTGCCTAAAAAGAAAAACAGAATAGCTCGCTAAGTTGAAAACCCGAAAGGGCGGCTTAGGAAAAAATGAGCATCTCGGTGGAAAACCCGAAAGGGTGATCCAGGCAAAAATTAGAGACATAAAAAAAAGTGTATTTGCATCCCGCTAGATTGAGTACCTCACCCTGGGGCAATCTAGGCAAAAATTAGGGATTTGGCAAGTAACTGCATCCTGACAAGACTTTCTGTTCCATAACTGTCTTTTCATCAGAGATTTTTGATTCGTCGTCAACTGAAGCTTCGAATACATCGGATTCAAATTGGTAGAGAAATGGTCATTATGTTCAATGTAGCCCTCTTCCAATATATATCACCGATTTCAAATTTGTACAGATCTATGGAGTCTTGCCATTTGCAGGCTACCATTCCATCAAATAAATTTGAGCTTTTATCCAATTATTTGCACTCTTATTTGTTCCAATTCAACAAATGTTTTGCATGTTTTAATTGATAAAATGTCATTGTTTTAAACAAATAAAAATTTTCAAATTTTGTTTTAAACAAAGTGAATATTCACAATGATGAAAGGATACTTAAGAATTTCTCAGTGCTCTCCCAAGGGTGGCATGATTTCCAACAGGGTAAGACATTTGTTCATATTCCTGGCATGGTTGTATCCTCTTTCTCCAGATTGTTGTTGGGGTTGTTCCCTAAGCAGAGCTTCTGTTGAGATTTTGTTCCCTAAGCAGAGTGTTTGTTGAGGACTTCACAGTCCTCTCCAACAATATTCTCTCCCCAGCATGGGTGCTTTCCTTTTGGAAGATTCGGTAGTTGGTGGGTTGACATCCCGGTACTTCGTCTGTTTCCTCAGTAAAGTCCCCAGCGGAGTTGTTGGTATGATATACTTCATCTATGCTATTTCTCCCCATCAGAGTGCTTATTGAGGTTTTCACCTCTTATCCCTTCAGCAGAGCAGTGATTATTTCCTCCTCAGCAGTTGTTGGTTTCCTCTTGGAAGGTTCAGCATTGGGTGGTTGATCCCCAGTTCTCCTTCTCTTCCTCAGATAATTCCCCAGTAGATTTGTGGTATGGTGGATTGTGTCTGTGATGTTTCCCTGCAGAAGTTTTGTGATTTCCCTGCAGTATCCCCAACAGAGTTGGTATCCTCAACAAAGTTGCTTTTGTGGCAGTTTCTGCCTGTTGTGAACTTCTGTTCCCTAGTTGGGTTGGTTGGTGATCTATCATCCATAGACTTGGTGATTTCCTGATGTTTTGATCCCCAGTAGAGTGGCTTGTGTAGCAAAATCTACTTGTGTGATCCTTTCTCTCCCAGTGGGTTGTTCCCTAGTGGAATTTTGTTTGGAGTTGCTTTCGTGGCAGTTTTCTCCTGTGCAGTGAGCCCCTTTGCTCCTAGTTGAGATTGATGATCCATCACTCAGAGATTTTGTGATTTCTTTGACATCTCTGATCTTCTGTTTTTTCCAGCAGATCTTTGCTTTTTAGCATGTAGATCTCCAGCAGATTGGCTTTCCAGTTGGATTTCTTTGGATTTTCCTCTGGAAGTGTAGTACCGGGCGTTTGATTCCTGGGCCTGTTTGTGTTAGATATGTCTGTTTTGTCAGCATTCATCAAACATAAATTACGCATATTCATGCATACTTTCAACATTCAGATATTCATGATTGCATTTTTTTGCCATATATCTTTTGTTTGTTGTCTCCTGCTAATGGTGATATAGATCTCTCCAGTAGATCTTCCCAAGCAGATGTCGGGTGTCTAATCTCTCAATATAGAGTCAGCCCCATAAGTAGAAAGTGTCTGTCTTTCCTTCTGCAATTCCCCACTGAGATATATCCTCGTGGATAACGGTTTTTTCCGTTTCCTCCCAACACATATATTGGGATGGATCTTCCTATTGAGTTATATCCTCATTAGGACGAGTCTTGATTCAGTTTGCCTTTTTGGTTTGATCCTGAATTGGCATTTTTCAACTGTCTCTTGTGCTTCCCCGTGGAATAAGTGAATGAATTGCCCAGTAACCGACAATAGTTCTTTTTATCCCCAGCGGAGTTTGGGCCTCTACCCAGTAACCGGTAGTTGTAAGTCCTATGTACCTTTTTCCCTTTTGTGGAATAGGTGGTTGTGAACATCTTTGTTCCTCAGCAAGAGTCGATGGTTTTCTACCCAGTTTTCGGTAGTCGTAAATCCTACTTTCTTGCTCTCCAGCAGTTTGCGGTTTGTTATAAACCCTATTTTGTTTTCCCCGTGCGGAGTTGTGATTCTTTTGCTCCCCACGCAGAGGTGTTGGTTTTCCACCCAGTATTCGGTGGATGTAAACCCTAATTCTTTTTATCCTCATCAGAGTTATGGCCTCTACCCAGTATTCGGTAGTTATAAGTCCTATCTCTCTTCCCCTAGCAGAGGTAACCTTTGTGGTTCAGTCTGGTTGATGGTGGATTTTGTGGTCTTTTACCCAGTATTCAGTAGTTGTAAATCCTATGTTGTTGCTGTCTCCCTAACGGAGTTTATGCTTTCCTGTGGATAATTGCCGTATGCTAGCAATTTTATCCTCAGCTGAGTCTTTGGTTTTCTACCCCGTAGTCGGTAGTGGTAAACCTCTTGGTTCCTCAGCCAAAATCTTTGGTCTTCAACCCCGAATTTGGTAGTTGTAAATCCCAAGTTCTCCCCTTTGCAGAGTTAACCTTGTTGTTCATCCTAATCGATGACGGTTACTCGTGGCGGTTATCATTATCCAATATTCGGTTTTGATATTCCTTCCTCCGGTTGGATAATTGCTCTGAGTAAGCAATTGTATCCCCAACAAGTCTTTTTGTGGATAATTGCCATATGCTAGCAATTTTATCCTCAGTGGGTCCTTTCACCGTTTGCTAGTGATTTGTTCCCAGGATCATTGATTTTTGTATCAATGCATCCCCGGTGAGTCCCCTTTCATTTACCCTTTTTGTTGGTAATGATTGTTGCTCCCTTTGATCGGTCATCATTATATACCTAGTTTTGGTATCCTGGTGCCTTTCTCTTCGGTTGATTTATCCTTTATTAACCCAATAACCGGTTGTGGATAATCTTCCATGTGAGTGTATTATCCACGTTCTGATGGTAATGGATAATATATCTCATGCACTCTTCAGTCGAAGCCTGTTGTGTTTCCCCAGTCGAGTAAGATTCGTATTCCTTTGTGGAATCGAATATTCTTTGTTCTCCTTTTTTGAGCGTATCTCCCAGTAACCGGTGATATGTTTCCTGGATGATTGCCGGATGCTTGCAATTTATCCCCTGTGAGTTATCTTTCGTTTACCCTGTTGGTGTTGGTAACGATTGTCTCTCTTTTCGGTCGGTCACCTATTATATACCCAGTAACCGATATCCCTGGTGTTCCTTCCATGCGAGTATATTATCTACGTTCTGACGGTAATAGATAATATATCTCATGCGAGTATACTATACACGTTCTGACGGTAATGGATATTATATCTCATGCGCTCTTTGGGTTTTTTCCCCAGCTGAGTAAGATTCGTTTCCCGTTGCGGAGTCGAATGTCCATCCTGTAAGTCAATTTGCTTTTTCAGGCCCTCCTTTCGGATGATGAGTGTTTTGGCATATATACCAATTCACGCTTCGGTCGGTCACCTATTATATACCCAGTAGCCGGTATCCCTGGTGTTCCTTCCTTTCTGCTCCCTATTATGACCTTGGTCCCCTGTGGAGTCAGTTTTTTTTTCTGAGTTGATGTACCTTTTTCAGGTCTTTCTCAGATATTTGGTTGATTGATATCTCTCACCCTTATACCGGTCTTAGATATTCATTCTTCCTGAGCTTGTTACCCAGTAACCGGTAACACCTCATTCTTTGTTGCTTCCCCAGGAGAGTCTTTTGTTAGACATTCCCCAACGAAGTTTCTGTTGTGATTTTACCCTTTTGTTGTATTGGTGTTTTCCCCAATATATGCAATTTCCCTGGAAGAGAGGTTCTGTGTGAATCTTTTCCCCAATCCGAGTCCGGATTTTTATCCGAAGTATCCTTTGTGGATAGTTTGAGTCAGCTTGAGTCTTTCCAATGGGTTTATTCCTTTTGGAAATTTCTTCTTCTCTTACCCAGTTTGAGTCCTTTACTCCCCAGTGAGGTCTCCAGTCCAGTCGTGTCCTGCTCACGCTGTGTCTAGTTCTTGTTTCCCCTAATTCAGAGTCGTGTCCTGCTCACGCATTCTTTTTATTTTTCTTATCCCCATAAGAGTCCTGTTAGAGTCTCTATTCCTGGTGAGTGTATTACTCCGATGGATCGTCTTTTCTTCTTTGTGGACCTGTATTCCCCACAGAGTTTGTTTGTTTTACATGCATACATTTGCATCATGAGGTCTCTTAGGGACCAAAATTTGTCTCATTATTGTTATTTAAGCCCATTCTACCGCGTCGAGATGAAGATTTTAACCTTCACTTCTCCGGCTAGAATGACCTTAAATAGAGGCATCTGTAAGACCCCAATTTTGTCCATAAGATCCCTCATGGCATCATATCATAACATTGCATTGCCTCAAGGATCATTGGGCACCTTGCTTCCTTCCCTATGGGTGGGATCTTTCTTAAGAGTGGTTCTTGATGACGAAGCATGTTTGCATTTGTATATCATTGTTTTTCTTTTTATCACTAACCAAATGTACAAAATATGTCACCTAACATTTGTTTTGTAGCTTAGACAGTCAACAGGTCAAGGCATCAGGTGAATTCATGGTACAAAGAGCAGATGGTATTTTCTTAGAATGAGGACCATTTGATCACCTTATTGAGCTTATATGAGCTAGAGGTTCATTTTGGAGCAAACTCCCCAAGTGGCAAAGTCCCCAAATTCATCAGAACAATTTCAGGTCATCTAAGGGCCTATGCAGTCAACTAAAAAGTCAACTGTGGGATTTGAGTTGAGAAATTGAGTGTCTTCATCCCATTCATGTTCAAATCATGCTTATTCATCATTTCAAAGATCAAGGTTGAAGAATTTGAAGTCAAGTCAAAAGTTTCCAAAAATGGAAAGTGACTTATAATTTCAACTTTCCAAAAATGGCAAGTTTTTGATCCAACTTCAACTCAACTTTCCATCATCAAAGAAGCTTCAAATGAAAATTTGTCCAACATGAAAGTTGAAGATCTCTCTCTCCCATTTTCAAAAAGTCCAAGATCATGAGCATCTAATGAATGGTTGAGGAGATATGATCCAATCATTGCCAAGTATACATGGAACTTCAAATGAGCATATCTTTTGATCCATAACTCCAAATGGAATGACTCTTTTTGCAATATTCTTCTCTTGACCTCTAATTTCCAAATCATGCATCACATTACATAAAATCTCATCACATGATCACTTGCTATTCCATGCTTTTTTTGGAGGGAAATTGAAAAATTCAAAAATGGTGCATTGTATGGATTTTCTACCATTGCCATTGAGTTTAAAAGATGATTTTAAGTGACTTTGATGAGGCAAAGAGTACTGTTCACGTGCAATTAGTACATGCACCATGCATTTTCAAAAATTTGCAAAACACCTTATTTCACTTAACCAAATTAAACATGGATTAGCAAGGTGATTAAGAAAGCATATAAATACTCTAATCATAACAGAATTAAAGGAGGTTAATCACAATTCACATTTCTAGATCTAGTTTTCTCTCTCCCTCCAAAATTTTCTTCTAATCAAAATTCAAATTTCTTGAACATAACACCTTGTTTTGGTTAAAGATTCTTGATCAGAGAGTTGATTATAGTATAGATAAAGTGCTGGTTTATGGAATTCGAGCAAGAATTGTGCATAGCAAGCTCATGAAGTTGAAAATGGAAAGTCAAGATTAAGCTAGATCTACACGTGTGCAAGCTTCCTTTTCTTCACCAAACATCATTTCAAGCATAGTAGAGTGGATTTGGATCATCACAAGCTGTGGATCGTGTGAATTGAAGATTCTGCTCTTTAAGAGGTTAATTTTCGATCCTCTTATTTTTGAAATTCATTGCTAGATTCTTGTAGATCTTGTTCTCCTGGTGATTCTGATCTAAAAATCGTGTGAATTGGTGTATTATTGAGCAAGTTATGTGTGTTTAAAGTTTGAGATCCAAAAATGATTTTGCTCGATTCTGTTAATTGATGATGATTTAGCATGAAATATTTGTTGATTCGTGTTCACCATGGCAAGATCTTGTTAATGATATAAAAATATTTGAATTCTGGACATTTCTGAAAATTCTGGAAAAATTGGATGAAGGTCGTATGAACATTCATCTTCTTCCTCATGAAGAAGATGAAGATGCATGCATTTCTGGAATTCTGGAAAGATTACGGCGGTTTTGTGCAGATAGCGGCGGTTTGAACCGCCCTAATCTGCAGCGCTAGGGTTCTTAATGGAACGAGGTCGTTTTGCCTTAAGCACGCTTCATATTTTAAATATGTACATGGTTCGATTCTGGCCGAGTGTGTTTTTGCAATTGTTCATCATTTTATTAAATTCCCTCCAAATTACATACATGTGATCATTTCCATTTCAAATTATTTTCTCCAACTTGTAAAAATCATATAAAATTGAAAAATGATCCAATTCATCTCCAATTTTTTGCAAAATGTTCCTTGAGATGTCTAGTTTTTTATGATCATGAATTTGAAAGTTGTGCCTGGCTGGAAATGTATTTTCTCTAGGTTTATTGAACACATGTGCATTTGTGACCTTGCCTTACTCTTTCCTTTTTGAAATGCTTGATTTTAATCCAATGAACTTGAAATTTTACATGCTGATTCTAGACACATTGATGGATGTTTTAGGCTTGGTTTGGTATTTTTCTCATTTGCCATTTCTGTTTTATGCTTGTGTTAACATGGTGTGACAATCTGTGTCACACATTTGGTTGTTCTTACTTGTGCAATTTAATTTCCATGCCAAATGATCTTGGATGCTTTTGAATTTTTGTATGATGATCATGTTAGATGTTTTGAATACTTATGAATTTTTCCAGAATCATTTGAATCATTTCTGTTTTGTTTTGGAATTTTCATTCATGATGTCCATATATGAGCCTTGAAATTGCCTTTGACTTCTTTTGATCATGAAATGCCTTTGATGATTGATTTTGATGTGAGCCTTTTTGGGACATGTTAATATGTGTTTGAAGTTGCAATGTGTTGAATTTCAGCTCCTGTTTTAAAGTTTTTTCTTCATCTTTGACCCTAGGCTTTGACCTAGTGGTTTGTTGCTTACATGTGAGCTTTGAATTTCAGGTTTAAGCATCCAAGTTCCATGGTTGATGATGCTTCATCATTTGGATTTTGATATTTGCTTTTGATTGCTAACACTTGCTGTTTTGTAGGTTGATGATAACTCATTTGAGTTTGCCTTATGGCTTTTGTGTTGTACATTGGGATTGTCTGTTGGTTATTAACTGTTGTCTGTTTATCTGAAAGTCGTACTGATTGGTTTAGCTGTTTCCACAGGTACCTAAGTTGCTTTAAGTTCATTTGAACTTTGCTTTGGTTTTGCTTGTGGTTGGCATACCACTTAGGTATAATCTCTAATCTTCATGTAGTCTGGAAGACCTGTCATGTTACTTTGACAGGCACCTGTCTGAAGCCCTCCTTAAGAGGCCATGTTTTTGGTTGTTTAATTTATGTACCAAGCAGGTAAAGGCCTCTTAAGAGGCAATTGGAAGATAAAAGGGATGTGTAATCCATCCCCTGCTATTCAGTTGTATCATTCACTTTGCTCACACCATGTGTTGATGCATTGTGAATAAGAACCCAAGATCTTATAGAGTCAATCATTTGTGGAGAAGAGTTCCTACATTCTGAACTCCCACACTTTCTATTGTTTAAAGCTCTCCCAGGCCAGGGATAAAAGCTATGAGGCATAACCCTCATCTACATTTCATCTGCTTCACCCTAACTCTCAATGTTAGGGTTAAGAGCTCAAAACACCCCATTCCAGTTGGCTGTAAAGCCTAACCTTGCTTGAGCCTAATTGATTGTGTATAGTGTGTGATAATTGACTTGTTTGTTTGCTTGTTTGCCCATATGTGCATAATTGTTTGAGTGTGCTTTTGTGCATTGTTTTCATCTTTGAGTATTAATTGTATATCATTTCATGATCATTGTTCATATCTTTGTGACACTTTATTTGTCCATTGAGGAGTCAATTATAAGTCCATTTATTGGCAGTTGTTTCCTATAATCTGGGAGGAGTTGGGACTAAGACCATTGATTGGCATCCCATTTCCTTGGAGTCGAGTGTAAGACCATTTATTGGCAACCTGTTTCCTTTTGCTTATTGCATTTATCCATCTTTGCTTTGTGAGACTAGTATAAGTCCATTGATTGGCATCTGGTATCCATGTTTTCTTTGCTTTGTGAGATTAGTATAAGTCAATTGATTGGCATCTGGTATCCATGTTTTCTTTGCTTTGTGAGATTAGTATAAGTCCATTGATTGACATCTGGTATCCATGTTTTGTTCTGAGAGATTGGAATAAGTCCATTGATTGGCATCCGGTATCCATTTTGTTTTGTGAGATTGGAATAAGTCCATTGATTGGCATCCGGTATCCATTTACTTTGTTCATCTGTTATTTGCTTGTTGCCTTTTCCAAAGGAATCACTTGGATCATCTACATATGATCTCAAGAGGTGAACATCTAAGAAGTTTTGCATCCCTTAACCCTCACCCTTTTTGTTCTAAACCTCCATTTGCATGTTAACTCAAACTAGAAAAATATTGTGCAAACATTTTCATTTCTTTTCAAACTAGAAACCTAGACCTTAAGCCTTTGACTTTTCAAACTTCATTTTCATAATACTTCTTTTGAATTGAATTCTAATCACACTTTAACCATCTTTTGTGAATAAATTCTAATTGATTAATTTCACTCATTCAATTGTTTTGTGGCTCAAGTCCACTTTCTTGATAAGTTTTCATACATTAGCCATAGGTTTGATTTATCCTAGTTGGTTGATGTTAATCTCACCTTTTGTCCTTAGTGATTGAATTGTAAGACTTCCTTGCTTATTATAGGGTTAACCCCTCACTAGCAAGTTGAAGCTTTTCTCACATGGTGGACTTGTGGTTGTATAGGTTGAGTTTTCTCCCGTGGATAACGAAAGACCTTAGGGCTTTTGTTTTAAAATCAATCCACTCATATTTTTGGAAATCTTTTAGCCGAACTACGAGGTTTTGATCCTGTAAAGGTGCGTAGGCAATGGTTATCCATCCAAACACAAAAAATAATAAAACTTGTATATTCTTTTCTCATCCTCTCAATCAATGTTTGCACAATAAATATTTTTCATAAACAATATCTTTTTGCAACAATTTGTGAAAAGGGTTCCCTAGGAGTACCTAGGATGCTTTGGGTGCCTAACACCTTCCCTTTGCATAATTACCCCCTTACCCAAATCTCTGACCTTTCATTAGTTTTCTATGTGTAAAACTTCTTAGGCTTTTGTTCGCTTTTTAGCCATTCCTTCGGATAAATAAAAGTGCGGTGGCGACTCTATCTTTGTATGCTTTGCTTTTGATTTAGTTAATAAATCATAAAGTGATGAATACACCGCTACAGCAACATATTATAGTGAAACTGTTATTTTGAACCTGTGCCTAATGCCATCTTTGAAGTCATTTGATACATGGAAAAATTTGAAGAAGACCCTGGAGTTACTAAGCTTGGATATGGCTATCTTTATTTGATGTCTTGCTCTTCAACTTGCTATTTGTATATTGATTGTTGCTTGACTCTAAAGTCCAAGAGAATTTTGGGTTTCTATATGACATTCTTGTCTATTGGATTGTAGCCCATTGGTCAGATCTTTTCAACTCTTAACTTTTAAATTTTTGCTTAGGATTAGTCTCTTCATCTCCTCCCATTTCTTTAATTTCAAATCTCTCCCTCCTTTTAAAATCTTCTTTGCTTGTGTTTGTTTTTTCTAAACTTTAACCATATTGCAAATTAGAAACTTTGGCCTTATGCCATTGCATTTTCAAAACTCTTTTCTTAATCAAATTTGTAAATAAACTTAACTATACTTCACTTAAAATTTCAAAAGACAAAAAGAACTAACACTCATTCAAACCATTTCTAGGCCTCTTGTGCCTTTGTTAAACTTTAAAATTTTGTTAAAAGCAATGCACTCACTTTGAAATTGATACCACAAACTACGAGGTTTTGATCCCTCATTTTTATGTTGGTACTTAGGCACAAGTCCGAAGATCTTGTCAAACACAATCCCTCCACTCTATTTATTGCAAACATCTTTTGTACAAAAGCACACATGCACACAAAAAGGGCTCCCTAGGAGTACCTAGGACACTGTGGGTGCTAACACCTTCTCTTTGTGTAACCAACCCCCTTACCTGTAATCTCTGGTGTTTTATTAGTTTTGAATTGAAAACTTCTTATCTTTGGGGTTTTGTTCGTACTTTTCTCTTTTCCCTTGGAAACAATAAAAGTGTGGTGGCGACTCTAGTTTAATTGATGTCTAGCTTAATCATAGCTTGATGATCATGAATTTACCGCTACAATAATGCACTAAATACACGACCAACTAGGCGATCTTTCACACATCATTTCTTCCATGCCTTTGAAACTTCAAGTTCCTTTCTACATTATCTTTGACTTTAGCACTTCAATGGACCTTTGAATATTCTCTTTGACGAGGCTTGAGATAAATTTAGGATGAGAAACATCATCAAATAAAACTTAAAGAACATCACCAGATATCCACTTGATCAAGCACATGATCAACCAACACGATTCCACTGAACATCAAAGTCATAATTAACACCACTACGATCACTCAAAGGATCAAGGCATCATTAGTTGTGGTACCTACAAGCACATAGGTCCACAACCTTTACACTTTTGACTATTATCAGCGTTCATTAACTTAGATATATAAATTGATCTTATATTATTTCTTTCCCATTAGGATTTGGAGAGACTTTCTTGATGCTTTGTCTTAGGAAAGTGATTTAGTCAAGCAAGATCTGTCTGAGACCTGGTTGTTGTAACTAGACTGCAACCTTATTCAATCTTAGTATGTGGCAAACTATTATGGGAAAATCTCCACACAGTATAAGGTTATTCTAGGTTATTTCTCTTTCTTGACTCTTGGTGTTTATTATGGCGTAATGTATCTTTTGGCTTACCCCTAAGGTTTATAGGTATTGGGCTCATTTAATGGGCTCCATTTTCCCTATGTTATAGATGTGATAATTGCATGGTTTACTTATGTTAATTGTTTATCTTCCATTATTGTAAATGGCATATGGGTTTACTATAAATAAGGTCTTTTTTATTCATTTGAACTTTCTTCTCCCTCGGCTCTTTTACGGTTGAGTTTTTCCTGTTCTTAC
Organism: Lathyrus oleraceus; assembly: GCF_024323335.1. Taxonomy (NCBI): domain Eukaryota; kingdom Viridiplantae; phylum Streptophyta; class Magnoliopsida; order Fabales; family Fabaceae; genus Lathyrus; species Lathyrus oleraceus. The sequence continues at coordinate 84,733,880 of NC_066584.1, read as the reverse complement.
TTTTTTACTTTGTTCATTTTCCTTTCCAATTTAATTATCTAAGTTAAACAATATTTGACTATATTCGGTGATTTTTATTCTTTTTTCTCTATATCTTAAATATTTTTTTGTAGCTTTGATTCCTGCGTCTTTTTATGTGTTATTGGCTTTCCGTAACATTAGATTGAGAAACTTAAAATGGTATTAGAACCAATAATCATTCATTTGTTGTTATCTCATTAAGACACAAAACCTCCCCTTTTAGAAGAGAAGGAAAATAATAAATAGTTATCTCCAATCATATAATTTGAACAACCTCTATCAAGGTACCATTTAATGTTAGTTATTATAAAGCATTCCTCGCCATATTCATGATTTTTCATAAAATAGATGTTTTTTTTTTAATTCTTCATAGGATTCTATATCATTGTCACTCTAAGTTATGGATTCCTTTTTTAGGTCTTTTAAATTTTCCATCCTTCTTCATCATTTGTTATCCTTTTTTGCTCCATTTCGTATTCCTGCAACTTACTAAACAAAGTAGTCAAATCCATAGAAGACAGGTCTCTAGATTAAAAAATTGAAGTGACTTTAGATTGGCAATTGAAATTTAATCAAATATTAAACATTATAACCAAATCCTTATTTTGGAAAACTTTACCCAAAGTTGTGTTATGATTCACAATATGAATACAATGTTTTTTCCATATCCTGAATTTTTTCTCCAAGTTTCATTATGAAAAGTTTGACCTCATGGCTAACTTGAAGGGTGCCCCACTATTTTGCAATTTTGCATTGAGAAACACACAAGAACTCATTAATACCCAAAGTAGTGGTATTGATTAATTTTGCTTTCAAACTCGGTTGCAATTTTTCCTTATCCTTTTGGGTATAAATATCTCTATCTTTGATTTACATAACACAATTAACTAAATATGTTGGAATAAAAAGACTATTTTTTTAATAGAATTTCATATATAATAATCAATCCCCTTTATAAAATTTTCATCTTCTCTTTCCAAGGGTGGAAAGGATTTTTCGAAAGATTAACTGGTCTGGTATATCCAGTGTTTGTGAAGCAGTTTTGGATACATGTTATTGCTACAAAGGATACAATCACTTTCTTTGTCATGAACAAAAATATTGTTGTCACTGAAAAATCCATTGATGACCTAATTTTTCATAATGGTTATGGAAAAAGGGTTTACAATGTAAAAACTGATGCAAAAATAGAAGTTATGGTAGTTGTTGTTTCGCGCAACAATCTCTAACCTTCCTATATGAGGTTTGCTAGCAGGACCGCATAAGGAGTCTCAGACTTAGTGTTTTGTGTGTATGGCTATTTGGTAAACAATGTTCCTGACCGGTTGAAAGGGTGTGAACGAGACTCTTGACGAGTCAAGGAAAATAATAAAGGTAAAATGGCAGGTAGAAATGATAAAGTACTGAAAGAAAGACGATAAACAGTAAAGTGAAACAAGACAAAAGATAAACTTTGCGAAGATTAAATGACTTATAATTATAAAGTGGAGGCAAAATACATTGTTTGTGAGGAGAGTAACTTTTTTCTCGTAAACGCTTTGATACTTCAAGCTTTACCCCTACTGCAAATGTTCAAATTGCCACCTTTTGAATTCTCCCATAACATTGGCTTAAATACTACTTAGAAAGTAACTGTCGGGGGGTTACAAAGCCTTCTTGAGGTTCCACGTGTCAGTCCACTTCCCCTATCTCGACGCATAACTACCCACGACATCTTTACGTGCCCATGCTCTCCTTCTCCACTCAAAACCTTTCGGCCTCGACCAAAGCTTGTCTGTGTCGACCGACAGAGTCTCACACCCTTCTGTCGAGGAGCTTCTGACGGAACCCTCGGTCGAAATTGGCTTTTTTACTTAGCCGAAATTTACCAGCTAACAAATTGCCCCCTGAAAAGGCTGGCTTCGACATGAGCGAGTCGGGAAGTTGGCCTTTTGACGTTCCATATTTCGGCTAGCTGTCTTGTCAGTACTCATGACTTAATACATAATGATGACTTTTTTCATCCGCACGATTCCCAAGACACTCAACCATCATTAGTATCCATCCCTAGGTCGTGGGATCTCAACCGAACCCTATTAACTCTTCAAATTACTCCCTAGCCAGCCACTTGTCAGTCGCTTACATGTTCGACTGTTCACCTTGCTTGGCTTATAAATAAAGTCTTTAGCTTCTTTGCATATCTCTCTGCCTCCATACTCGCATACCCTTTTTCTCAAAACCTCAAACACGCTTTTGCATTGCATTTTCTTCTACAGCATTTCCAAAAAACTTCAAATCTTTACCTTACTTCTGCAATGGCTTCTTCATCTCTCGCGAAAGAAAACGTCTCTTACGGTACTGACCACTGTAAAGGCAAAGAGTCAGACAACATACGATCGCAAGTTTCGATGATGACAAATGACCACCATGCACGTCTACAAACAAATGCAACACATTACCTATCATATCCTTTCCTATGCTTATCTAAATCTGTTATAATTCTTAAAAACATATGTGGACAAAGTGTGATCATGACGAAATTGAAGGTGAGAAAAACAAGAAAGGGGGGGTTTGAATTATTTTTGAAAATAAGCGCTTTTTCAAAAAAAAAAACCACACAAGGAATTTATACTGGTTCGCTTATAACACAAAGCTACTCCAGTCCACCCGGCCAAGGTGATTTCGCCTTCAACAAGGACTTAATCCACTAATCTTGAAAGATTGATTACAACCAACGTCTAAGAGAAAGATCTCTTAGTCCTCTCAAGTATACAGACTGCGCAGAGTCACTTGAGGAAATAAAACAATAGATAAAAAACTATGTAATCTAGAGTGCTTCTAGGATAAGCAAATATTACAACAGTAAGACCAAAAGTGTTTCACGTTCTAAGCAAAAGCTTTGTGAAAATATTGAGAGAGAGAGAGAGAGAGAGTTTTTTTTCGTGTATGCTTGCTGCATTTTAATGTTGATTGCTGTTCTTTATATAGGAGTGAAAGGACCGTTGAAATTGATGGCAAATAATTTGTTTTGAATAGGAATTAATGCCATAACTTATGTTGTTTCGTGCCAAAACAACTTTCTCTCCTCGAATAACTTCTTTCCAAATATAGTTCCTTTCCATTTGAATTTGAAGTTAACGTTACTCTTTCTGTATTAGGAAATCCATTACCACAGTCTGAATTTGAAGTTAACGTTACTCTTTCTGTATTAGGAAATTCATTACCAACGTCTGCGTGACTCTGGGAATCTTGGAATCTTCCTGTGTTGATTCTGAGCTTCTGATGAAGTCTTCAGATGACGCTAAGAGCTTCTGGAATGATATTCCGTTGTTCAGAGTCAGAACTTCTAGAGTGCACTTCTTCTTCAGATGCTTCTGATGTTCTGCTGTTTTGCTCAGAGTTAGAACTTCTTGAGCGTGTCTCTACTTTAGATGCTTCTGGTGTTCTGCTGATTTGTATCTGATATGATTCTATATCTGATGACGTCATTAGATCTCTTCCTTCTTTCCTTAGAACCCTGCACACTTAGAAACTTTTCGTTAGGGTGCCATTTTTGGTTTCATCCTTTGTTATCATCAAAATCATGGAATCTGTTGTAGAACAATTTTTGTTCTTACAATCTCCCCCTTTTTGATGATGACAAAACACACTTAAATAGCAGATGAAACATAACAAATATCAGATCAGATGCTCCCCCTGAGATGAGCTAGGAAGTTCAGAAGTTCTTACTAGAGCTTCCAAGTAATGAATTTTCTTGATACCTTCTGCAATTTCTTAAGTCCAGTGTTAGATGAATTTAATTTTAAGAAATAGTATGTTGTAGAGTGCTTAAGGTATTAGGCAATATATTTCATCAGAGCTATATTCGATTTCTCCCCCTTTTTGTCAGAATCAAAAAGACTTAAACAAATTAATCAAAAATATGTTATATTCAGATAAAAAAGGCAACAGAGATAATGGCAAAAAGGAAAACAAGCAAACATCAGAACAAGGAAAACAAGGCAACAAACAAACAAAATCCTAAGTGCCTAAGGGTTGGGAGGCGGAGGCATCCTCTGAAGCAGTTGAGCCAGCATGTTCTGAATGTTGTCGTTGACGGTATCCTATTTATCCATTCTGGCACGGAGTTCCTTCTGGTCTTTCTTAAGTTCTTCAAGTGTCTGGAGAACCATAGGGACAACAGTGGAGGACTCCCCCTGAGTCAGAGCACTCTGTGCTTCAGCAGCGGCCTTCGCTTCAGCCTCAGCAGCAGCTTGTGCTTCAGCTTCAGCGGCAGCAGCAGCATCGGCCAGAGCCTTGGCTTCAGCTTCCTTTGCCCTTTGGATTTCTGCTTGTCGAGCTTTTTCTTCCTCTTGTCTTCTTGCTTCTTCTTCAGCTTCTCTGGCAAGTTTTTCTTGTAGTCTTGCCTCAGCATCTCTGATGAAGTCGTTTCTGACTTGCTCAGAGATGTGCTTCAGCTTGAAAGCTTCAGAAGTCATCCAGCCAATGACTCTGTTCCAGTGTGTCCTTACCGAGTCAGGATCATCACTGATGCCAGAGTTAATGGTCAGAGACTTGACCTTCTGTACTGAAGCCCCTGCGAACAGCATTATGGCTTCCTCAAGGGTAGGCATGGAATGTTCAGGTTCAGGTTCAGATGTTTGGGGTGGAGAGTTTGGAGGGTTTAAGTTTAATGTTAGAGGTTCAGGTTCAGCGGAAGTGTTTTGGGGGGTGATGTCAGAGGGTTGAGCTTCAGAAGGGTTGTTGGTTGTTTGTTCTGGAGGTGGTGAAGTGACTTCAGGTTCAGGTGGAGGTTGTTGTGGTTGTTGTGAGTTTTGATTTAGAGAATGAAGGTGAGCTAAAGTGGGAGAAGCGGGGTCAGAAGGTTCTGGGTCAGAGGAGAGGATAAGATAGGGAGGTGATTCTGGAGCTGAAGATGAAGAGGTGGTTTGATTGAGTTCTTCAGCTTCAGAACGTGGTAAAGAGGTATTGGCAAGATTGAATTTTGGTAAAGGTTGTAGGGTTCTGGTTGTAGAAGGTGGGGTTTCAGAGGTGGTGTATATAGGTGCTGGGAGAGGATTAGAGGAAGCCATAGGAGGTTCAGAGGGAATAGAGGGAGTAGACTTACCAGTAGTTACTTGCAGAGGCGCTGGAGATCTTGTTTCAGAAGTTTCTCCTAGCCTTGCTTTCTTTGCCTTTGAAGACTTCTTCTCAGAGGGACCTCTTTTGAACTTGACGAAGTCTTCTTCTGAATCTAGACAATCGTCCAATCTGAAGTCAGAGATGTTAACTCCTTCATCCTTCAGACGCTGTATATAGTGAAGGATTGCTTCTCTGGGTTCATTCTTGTAGAACCTTGCAAGACCATGTGACAACTTCCTCTGATCTTTCAAGGCGTCCCAGGAGGTGTCCAGCGTGGGTTTGACTTGAATCTTCTTCAGAATCCCCATACTCTTCAGGTTTCTGGAGTTCAGAGGCCTTCCAGTATCTATCGCCAGATCTTCCATAAGCTTGTTCTTCTCCAGATGATCTACAAGCCCATTTTCGATGAAAACATCAGACAGAAGCCTTCCCAGAGGGATGTAGGTTCTGGGTTTCATGTTATTTCTGGTCTCCCGTACAGAGTCTCTGAGATATCTGAAGAGTAATGTTGGGAGGCAGAGCTTCAAGCCCTTGTGAATGCAATACAGAATACACTTCTGATATGTATTGATGTAGTCAGAGGAGTTCGATGTTGGTGGTCGCTCGACTTCGTGAGTCGAATTTGGGGTACAAACTGCAAGTGCACAGTTCTATCGCGTAGTTTTAAAAGATATCGATCCCACAGGGACTTATGAATCGATATACCGTTATCTAAGGTTACTACGTAAAGCTAAGGTGAATAGTGGTTGATTGTTTGGGGGGCGAAGCTAAAAACTAAACTAAGATCTAGATTAAATATTAATAAAGCGGATATCGGTATGCAGTTCGTCGTAATTAGGGACTCAATTCTTTGTCGGTTTCTTGGTTTTAAAATAAATCGTTTCAGTTAACTTTATTGATTAAAGATTTTATCTCAAACTCTCGCTCTGTTGAATAAACCATGATTTTATGTTAATGTAGCTGTCACTTATAATTAAGTCAAAAACCACTTTTTGAAAGTAATAAAGTTGCAGAAACTCTTTTTAAGAAAACACTGACCGTTTTAAACACCCTTATCTCAAACTCTCGCTCTGTTGACTTAGGTTATACAATTAAACCCGAATGCTTAACTCTCGTCCTCACATTCAATCTTTAAAAATACTTTTTGGAAAAGGTCAGAATTTAATTAACTCTAAAACTTGCTCTCGCCCTGATCTAGAATTAATGCCTAATTTACACTGTCCAGTTAAAACCTCAAACTCTCGCTCTATTGATTTTAACTTCTTTATGTCTTTTACTTTGGTAAAAAATCTTGTTATTAAACCTGTAAATTGAGACCGTAAAAAGATTGATTTTAATTTTAAGTTTAATTAGACCGACTTAGTCTTGATCCCTTATTTCGCTTACTTTACATACCGATATCTAGGCGAATTAGCCAGACATGCTAAACAAACAGAAATACATATCATGCATAAACAGACTCATCACAGGCAGATAATATAAATAAATAATAAAACAAAGCATTAAATAATGATTAAAGAACCTGAATGCGTTAAACAATAGTCTTGAACACTCCACCACAAGCCGGTAGGATTTGTTCTTGGATTCTTCAATTAAACAATAAATTAAACCAAGGAAATAAAACTAGAATCTAACGTAAGGTTAGATCCGATAAAAAGTTACACAATAGTTTCCGGTGTAGAAACTATTATGCGAAAAATATCTAAATGCTAAAAAGGGAAAGGTAAATTGCAAGGGAAAAAGAATGTAGAACTTGCAAAAGAAATAAACAAATAAACAATGTTAAGTTGCTGGAAAAGAAAATTGCAGAAGCGTAAAAAGAAAGAAAATTGGAAAAGCTTCGGCAGCGTGAGCGTGGAAAAACCGAGGAACCCTTTTAGGTTTTTGAAGTAGCTATTTATATTGGTGTTGGTAACTGCTTTTCGTTTCCCCAGGGTCTTCAACGTGGCTAAATGCATGGCGTGGATATAGGACACAAACTCCTCAACGTCTCTTCAAGTCTTCTGAGGGCGTTACTTGCGCCAAAAAGATAGTGGAATGGTGTGACGCTCGTTACACCATGTGTGACGTCCGTCACAAGGCTGTTTTGTGTGACGCTCGTCACGCCCCCTGTGACGTCCGTCACAGGCACAGCATTGGTTTCTTGTGCGCTTTGGGCTGGGCTTTGGACTTTGGTTCTTTTTCTCTCCTTTTTGCACCTCCTTTTCTTCCATTTTTACTTGTGCTTCAAAATAGGCTACCTGAGACAAATAGGAAGAAAATACCACGTAATATCTTATAAAATGCAGTAAACCGAAATAAATAGTCATAGAATTTAATGGAATTAAGTCCTAAAATATGGTATAATTTCGTGTTATCAAACTCCCCCATACTTAGATCTTTGCTTGTCCTCAAGCAAAATTCAGTATAGAACTCGTTTTTTTAAAAAAATTTAGCCAGATGAAGTTTTCAAAACACACATCAATTCGTAATAGGTTGCAAATGGATTTTGTTTAGGAGCAACTTGAGTTTAACCTTGACATCAACAACTACCGTTACAACCTCAGATAACCCTGCCTTGTGCAAATCAGTTCAAGTACCCTATTATAGCTATCCTAGTTCCCTTACTCTTATTTCACCCGTTTTCATTCTAGCGAAATCACATTAAGCCCTTTATCTTTTCGCGCACATAGTGGAGTAACCGGTTAGTGATTATGATCCGCTTTTAGCTAGAAGTTCTGGTACATAAGTCGGATAACTTTGTTATTCAGTCCATTGCAAATTGCGGGGGATCGAACCGTAGTCCGCCCTACCAAGTTCAGTACCAGATACCTACTGAACCAACTCATAATGGATCTTTCATATTGTGTTTTTGCACGATCTGCAACCTTTAGATTAAATGATCTGGTAAGGATCACCTAATTTAATCAGTGCATTTCCTGATATATTCGTATATTTTATGTTACTTTGGGGATCATTCACTTATATTCATCGGCTCTCCGCGTAGTTTGCTATTAAGATGGTGCTGACTTCTCGTATAAACTACTCGGGGTTACTATAAAACTAAAAGTTCAAGGGATTGGTATAATAGGTACTTATCCTGATCTAACATGTTGAGGTTCTTAGAGCGTTGTTATGGTAATAATTTTTTTTGTCTTGATTTCACTCAAGTTGTATAAAATAAGCGACCTTTATACTTACTGAGTGTGTTGAATTTTTGTTATGGCTCAAGAAAATTGAGGGGAATAGATAATAAGAATTTTTCACACTAGGGACTTGACTTAAAATAAATATATATTATAATAATTTTTTTTTCATAATAAGAAAGGGAAATAACAATGAAAGGGAAAATAACATACTTGAAAAGGAAATAGGAAGAACAAGTTTTCCCCCCCATACTTAAATTAAACATTGTCCCCAATGTTTTAAGGAAAAGAAATACAATATGGAAAGGAAAAAGAAACTACAACTAAGGTTGTCTGCCGCCTCTGGTTCTTGGACCTGGTGATCTCGGACGTAAGTCTAAGTTGTCGAACCTGCTGAACAACTCAGTAAACCGCTGGTCGGTTATGGCATTCCTAGCATCCTGTTGTTGTTGCATTTGATGCATTATCTGCATCATCTCGACATTCTGTGCCTGCATACCCTCAATAGCATCCATGATGTCGTCGTTGGTTGCAGGCCTTCTTCGTCGACGACGTTGGGAGGATGGGCCAGATGTACTGCCGGAAGGGTTGAGCGGGACTGACTGTTGTGTAGGCGGATGATCACCTTGCTCCATTGCTTCAAACTCGTCCGTGTGCGGGTTTGTTTGTGAAGGCTCGGTGGCTTCGGGAGCGTTTAGATCATAGAGGTGGCGGTCGGGGTTTGTGACATCAGTTAGGGCGATATTTGGTAGAACAACGCTTGGGACTGCCTGGTTGTTCACCATAAGATAATATCCTCCGCCTACTCTGTTCTTAATCAAGCGGCTGGATCGACAGTAGCTGATATCCATAGATAGGGGGGGTAGAGATTCTAAAGTTTGGAGTTTATCCCCTAGGTTTAGGCCAAGTGCTATGGTGGTGATTAATCCACCAATTATAAAAGGTTGCCGGCCTCTAGCACATAAGGTGCGGATATGATGAAATAGAAAGGAGGCGGCGTTTACCTGAGTATCCGGTTCGAAGACGCATTGGAGGAAAAATAGTTCCTTTGAGTTTACCTTGCTGTTGTTTGGCCTTCCAAAAACTGTGTTTTGCAGGATGCGGATAAAGTACCGGACGGTGGGGTTATGTATATGGGAGAGAAGGAGCTCTTCCCAGTTGTAGGTATCTATACCGGAAATTTTCTTAAAAAGGCCGAAAACGCCAACTGTGTTCCAGTTTGAGTTTGGAGGGATTCTGGGGTGTAGCAGACCTTCTATGGGAAAATGTAGCATGGTACTCAATTGGTTTTGGGTTAAGGAGTACTCGGTGTTGAACATACGGAAGGTTGCGGTACCGGTTAAAAATTCGTCTTCACCGGCGGGAGTGGTGTAGTCGTATGAACTTAAGAATTCTAAGGTTAGGGATGGGTAGGTGGGTTGATTATGAGTGCAAAGGAAGGTTAGGTTGGCTTGACGGAGCATCCATTCGATACCTTGGAGTAATCCTAATTGTTGTAAACAAGTTAAATCGGGGTACCTGGTGGAAACGACGCCTCGCTGTTGGAAACGCTCGAATTGCTCCCTTTGATAATTTTCATCTTCGGATCGGAAGATGATATTTCCAAAATTCTGATTTCCCGCCATTGTGATGAATGAAGCTTGAAGGGGTGATTTGGAAAGAAAAGAAATGTATTTGATAGGAGAGAATGGTTTGTGGTGAATGAAGGGAGGTTTGGTGGGTATTTATAGGAGAAGAATTTGGAAGTTGGAAAGGAGAAGTGGTTGAAAAGTAATTAAGTATGGTTGAATGGAAATTAATGGGGAAAGTAAAAAGTTAAAAGGTGTAACGTTCGTCTCCAACGGCTCCTTAACGTTCACTAGTCTGCAGGGTGTTACGCTCGTCACAGGAGTGTGACGTTCGTAACAGGCACTTGGTGTGCCGACCGTTATGGATTTGTGTGACGCTCGTCACACATTCCATTTTGGCAAGGCTTCAGTAGCGTGGATTTTATTTTTGTTATTTATTTTGTTTTGTTTTGCTTATGATTGGTTTATTCTGCAATTTAATTTATTGTGCACGCTTAATCTGCTTTGTATAATAATAATTCATAGGTAGCAACAGTAGAGCATAATAGCTATTGCATAATAAAATTAAATAAACAACTTCAATAAAATGATCATAATGTATTACAGGAAAGGAAAACAATGAAATGAAAGAGAAATAAATGTGAACATGAATTCAAATAACATTAATGAATAATCTAACTTAAGACTAAATAACTTAGAAAAATAACTAAATTCTATCCCTCTGTACGATCTCTGGCCGGAGGAGCAAAAGAGTTAACATGATGTAGCAACTCGTGGAACTGATTCGTCATACTGCTCATGTATCCTAGAACTTCGTGTCTCATGTTAGTAAATTCTCCTCTGAGGGCGTCTTGTTCTGACATCAAAGCTTCAATGGCGGTGTTATAATCAGTTCCGGGCATATGGTGCCGGAGGTCGGATATGGCTGATTCTTCGGTCTGAACAGGCTGAGGCGGAGGGTCAATATCATAATAACCGGATGGTGTCTCAGGGTCAGATTCAGCATGAGGGATCTGGTCATCATAAGTCTCATAGTCATCACAAATCTCATAGTCCTGGATGGATTCAGTGGATCCAGCAGGAGTGGGAGTTTCGTTCAGGTTATAGAGCCAGTTACTGCGGTTATGAATGCTAGTCCTAGGATCGGGCATGGTGAATAGGCAGAGAACCTGGTTATCAATAATAAGCTCAAACTCGTCAGACCCTAGGTTTTCTATAAACATAGTGTTGAAGAGGAAGGGTATACTCATAGTAGTAATGCCACAAAAAGGGCTAAGGTCAAGCATAGGCTGACGTAATCCAATAGCATTACCTATCATAGTTATCAAACCGCCTATTCTAATGGGTGCTCGCTCATCCTGGATAAGGTGGTCCAAATTAGCTAACATAAAAGTGGCACCGTTTACTGGACGGTTCTGGGAAGCACAAAATATGATGAAGAGTTCATCACGTGAAACTGAAGTACTATTTGGCTTCTTCCCAAATAAAGTGTGGGTCAGGATCTTATGGAAATAGCGAAAAGCCGGGTTGTGTATGTTTCCAGAGAGAAACTCATGTTCTTCGGGCTCATCATTTCCAGTCAGCTTACCCCAAAAGTGTTCAAGTTCTCTATGTTCAAAAAGTTCTTCCTGGCTTACTGTGAATGTGTCAAAGGAGGTAGGAAAACCCAAAAGATTGGTAAAGTCTCTAATATTAAATTGGTACTCCATATTGAACATTCTGAACTGGATAAAACCTCTGCTAATTCCTTTTCCATGGCTGGGTAGATAGATTAATGAGCTAAGGAATTCTAGTGTGAGTCTCCGGTAGGTGGTGAAATGTCTCAGGATAGGGGATGTCTCCCATCCTATCTGGTTCAGCAAATACAGGACACTCTGTCTAAGTCCAAGGGCAGTCATAGCCCAATCATCAGCATATAAACTAGGTAGCATCTCTCTGGTGGCTAGTTCTTCAAACTTTTGTTTCTGAGCCATTCCTCTGAATTTGATACTCATACGATCAAAATGTCCCATCTGGTTAGTGTTAGCTAGAGAAAAGAAAACATGAGTTTTAGTCAGGATTTGGCCAAATGCCGAAAGAAGAAAAAATTATATATATATATATATATATATATATATATATATATATATATTATTTTTCTCTCTTTTTTTTTTTGAATTAAAAATAAATCAGGAATTAATACTAAACAGAAATTAAAAGAATAATTTAGGAAAAAGAAAAAAAAATAGGAAAATGATAATAATAGAATAAGAAAATAATTGTGGGTTGTCTCCCACTAAGCGCTTTGTTTAAATGTCGCAAGCTCGACAAAGAAACTGTTAAGTATAATCTGTAGGTCCTGGGGGCATTTCGTCTAAGTGTAGGATTTGCGAATCTCCATTGGTTTCCGCATAATGATAGTGTTTTATACGTTGCCCGTTTACGGTAAACGGTTCTGTGGATTTGCCTTTGATTTCTATTGCTCCACTGGGGAAGATGTTAGTGATATGAAAAGGTCCTGACCATCTGGATCGTAGTTTTCCCGGGAATAGCTTTAGTCTAGAGTTAAATAAAAGGACCGCGTCGCCTTGCTTGAAGATTTTCCTTGATATACGCTTGTCATGCCATTGTTTTGTTCTTTCTTTATAGATTCTGGCATTTTCATAGGCGTCTCTTCTGAGTTCTTCTAATTCGTTTATGTCAAGGATTCTCTTTTCACCGGCGGCTTTATAGTTTAGATTCAGATTTCTAATAGCCCAATAGGCTTTATGTTCTAATTCTACCGGGAGGTGACAGGATTTTCCATAAATGAGCTTAAATGGGGTCGTCCCTATGGGGGTTTTATAAGCAGTTCGGTATGCCCACAAAGCTTCTGGTAATTTCAATGACCAATCTTTCCTTGAAGTGGCGACCGTTTTTTCTAGTATTTGCTTGATTTCTCTTAGATACTTCCACTTGTCCACTGGTCTGAGGGTGGTAAGGTGTCGCTATCCTATGTCTCACTCCATATTTAAATAATAATTTTTCGAGTACCTTGGATATAAAGTGCGATCCACCATCACTGACTACTATTCTTGGGATGCCAAATCTCGGAAATATTATATTCTTAAAGAGTCTAGTTACTACTCGGGTGTCGTTTGTTGGGGATGCTACAGCTTCGATCCATTTTGATACGTAGTCAACTGCCACGAGTATGTATTTGTTACCGAAAGAGGATGGAAAAGGTCCCATGAAGTCTATTCCCCACACGTCGAAGATCTCTACTTCCAAAATACCTTTTTGTGGCATCTCGTCACGTCTAGATATGTTTCCCGTGCGTTGACATCTGTCACATTCCTTAATAGCTGTATGTACGTCCTTCCATATAGTTGGCCAATAAAAGCCGGCTTGTAGGATTTTAGAGCAGGTCTTGGATGTACTTGTGTGTCCACCATAAGGAGCGGAGTGGCAGTGTTGGATTATATTTTCTACCTCTTCTTCGGGTATACATCGACGGAAAATACCATCGGGGCCTCTTTTGAAAAGTAAGGGATCATCCCAGTAATAGTGTTTTATGTCGTAGAAGAATCGTTTCTTCTGTTGGTAAGATAGAGTAGGTGGAACTATTCCGGCAGCTAAATAATTGACGAGATCAGCGTACCATGGTGTGGCAGATATAGCTAAAGTGGTTCCTACTTGCATGTCGGAGTTGTTTTCTTCCAAAGTAGCTATAAGTTTGTCATACGAGAAATCATCATTAATTGATGTTCTTTCCGGTTCAAGGTTCTCAAGTCTAGAGAGATGGTCTGCTACTACGTTTTCAGTTCCTTTCTTGTCCTTGATTTCTAAGTCGAATTCTTGTAGCAACAAGATCCATCTTAGGAGTCTAGGTTTAGCATCTTTTTTTGTTAAGAGGTACCTGATAGCAGCGTGATCAGTGTAAACTATTATTTTAGCTCCAACCAAGTAAGAACGAAATTTATCTAGCGCAAATACCACTGCTAGGAGTTCTTTCTCGGTAGTGGCGTAATTCATTTGCGCTTCATCCAGGGTTCTGCTTGCGTAATATATAACGTGAAGCTTTTTATCCTGGCGTTGTCCTAACACAGCACCTACAGCATAATCGCTAGCATCGCACATTATTTCGAATGGTTCATTCCAGTCTGGTGTCTGCATTATGGGTGCGGAGATCAATGCTTGCTTAAGCGTTTGAAATGCTTTTAAACAGTTATCGTCGAATATGAATTCGGCATCTTTCATCAACAGTCCGGTTAAAGGTTTAGTTATCTTAGAGAAGTCTTTGATGAATCGTCGGTAAAAACCGGCGTGTCCTAAAAAGCTTCGTACTTCTCTCACGGTTCTTGGGGGTTGAAGATTTTCGATTACCTCTATTTTGGCTTTGTCTACTTCAATTCCTCTGTTCGAGATGATGTGTCCTAAAACAATTCCTTCTTGTACCATAAAGTGACACTTTTCCCAATTAAGTACTAAGTTTACTTTTACACATCGCTCAAGAACTCTTTCCAGGTTTTCAAGGCATTCTTCGAAACTTTGTCCGTATACAGAAAAGTCATCCATAAATACTTCCATGATGTTTTCGAGAAAGTCGGCGAAAATTGCCATCATGCATCTTTGAAAGGTTGCAGGGGCATTACACAGACCAAACGGCATTCGTCTATAAGCGAAGGTACCAAAAGGGCACGTGAACGTTGTCTTTTCTTGGTCATCAGGGTGAATTGGTATTTGAAAGAAGCCTGAATAACCGTCTAGATAACAGAAATGTGAATGTTTTGCTAATCGTTCTAACATTTGGTCAATGAATGGTAAAGGGAAATGATCTTTTCGGGTTGCTTTGTTTAGTTTCCTATAATCAATGCACATTCTCCATCCTGATTCGATTCGTTTAGTTATAGTTTCCCCTTTTTCGTTTTCAATAACGGTTATGCCTCCTTTCTTAGGTACAACGTGCACAGGACTAACCCATTTGCTATCAGATATAGGATATATAATACCTGCTTCCAATAACTTGGTTATTTCCTTTTTTACTACCTCACTTAGGATCGGATTTAGTCTTCTCTGGTGTTCCCTAGAGGTTTTACAGTCTTCTTCTAACATGATGCGGTGCATACAAATAGAAGGACTTATTCCTTTAAGATCGGTGATGTGGTACCCTAGTGCGGTTGGATACTTCCTTAAGATATGTAAGAGTTTTTCTGTTTCGAGTCTCCCTAGATCTGCATTAACTATCACAGGTCGTTCGAGTTCTAAGTCTAGGAATTCATATCTCAGATTTTTGGGAAGTGTTTTCAGGTCAGGGGTTGGTTTGTTAAGACATTGCGTAGGATCCGGTGTTATTGCTAAACATTGGTATGATTTGTCTTCTACAAGGCAGTCAGGTGATTTGTCTTCTCCTGACTCTGCTTCTTTTATGCATTCATCGATGATATCCATGAAGTAACATGTATCTTCTATTGCAGGTGCTTTCAAGAATTTGGAAAGAATGAACTCAATTTTCTCTTCACCTACTTCGAAGGTGAGTCGTCCTCGTTTTACGTCTATGATTGCACCGGCAGTTGCTAAGAATGGTCTTCCCAGTATAATGGGCGTAATATCATCTTCTCTAATGTCCATAATTGTAAAATCAGTGGGAATGTAGAATTGACCTATGCGTACGGGAACGTTTTCAAGGATTCCTACAGGATATTTGATGGAACGATCTGCTAGTTGCACAGACATTTTGGTTGGTCTTAATTCTCCCATTTCCAGTTTCTTGCATATGGATAAAGGCATAACGCTAATTCCGGCTCCTAAATCGCATAAGGCTTTGTCGATGACAAATTTTCCTATGTGACAGGGTATAGAGAAACTACCTGGATCCTTGAGTTTAGGGGGCATGTTTTGGATTATAGCGCTACATTCGGCAGGGAGTGTAACGGTTTCGCTATCCTCAAGTTTCCTCTTATTAGAAAGGATTTCTTTTAAGAATTTAGCATATGAGGGCATCTGCGTAATAGCTTCGGTGAACGGAATTGTAACGTTTAATTGTTTAAGGAGATCAACAAATTTTCTAAATTGGCCCGCATCTTTGGTTTTAACAAGCCTTTGAGGGTAAGGTATAGGTGGTTTGTAAGGTGGTGGAGGTACATAAGGTTCCTTCTTTTCTAGGGTTTCCTTATTACTCTCTTCCTTTTCCTTAAGTTCACTTTCCTCAGTTGATTTCTTAGGGTTTTGGTTTTCTATCCTTGGATCAGACGGTCCTTCCACTTCCGTTCCACTTCTTAATATAATTGCATGAGCTTGGCTTCTCGGATTAGGTTGGGGCTGTCCAGGGAATGTACCAGTTGGGGCAGCAGTAGGTGCTTGTTGTTGGGCTACTTGTGATATTTGTGTTTCCAGCATTTTGTTATGGGTAGCCAAGGCATCTACTTTGCTTGCTAGTTGTTTAAGTTGTTCGCCAGTGTGTACATTCTGGTTTAAGAAATCTTTATTGGTTTGTTGTTGGGAAGCTATAAAGTTTTCCATCATGATTTCCAAGTTGGATTTCCTAGGGGCGTTATTGTTAGGCATGGATGGGTTCGGTTTCTGATATCCCGGAGGTATAGCTGGGGCTTGATTTGGGGACTGTCCAGGTGCGTACAAAGCATTATTACTCTTATATGAAAAGTTTGGATGGTTCTTCCAATTTGAGTTATAGGTATTCGAGTAGGGGCTTCCTTGAGCATAGTTTACTTGCTCTGCTTGGATTCCTGTCAAGAGTTGACAGTCCGTAGGAGTGCGGCCTTGGATTCCACAGACCTCGCAATTCTGAGTTATAGCAACCACGGCGGCTGGAGGTGATACGTTTAAACTTTCAATTTTCTGGACCAAAGCATCCACTTTTGCGTTAACGTGATCAAGGTTACTTATCTCGTACATGCCAGTTTTCGTTTGAGGTTTTTCCACCGTTGTTCGTTCGGTTCCCCACTGATAGTGGTTTTGGGCCATGCTCTCGATAAGCTGGTAAGCATCAGCATAAGGTTTGTTCATCAATGCACCACCTGCAGCGGCGTCTATTGTTAACCTTGTGTTGTATAAGAGACCATTATAAAATGTGTGAATTACTAACCAGTCTTCCAAACCATGGTGTGGGCAAAGTCTCATCATGTCTTTGTATCTTTCCCATGCTTCGAAAAGAGACTCGTTGTCTTTCTGTTTAAATCCGTTTATCTGGGCTCTTAACATAGCTGTTTTGCTTGGCGGAAAGTATCGGGCAAGAAAAACTTTCTTCAACTCGTTCCATGTGGTGACTGAGTTGGAAGGGAGAGATTGAAGCCATCTTCTAGCGCTATCTCTTAATGAGAAAGGAAAAAGACGAAGTCGAATTGCCTCTGAAGTGACACCATTAGCTTTAACAGTATCAGCGTATTGAACAAATACGGATAAATGAAGGTTTGGATCCTCGGTAGGATTTCCAGAGAATTGGTTCTGTTGCACCGCCTGCAACAGCAAAGGTTTAAGTTCGAAGTTGTTTGCTTCGGTTGCGGGCGGAGCAATACTTGAATGCGGCTCATCTTGCGATGGAGCGGCGTAATCTCTAAGAGCACGAGCTGGTTCTGCCATCTCGGTTATCGAAGGAAAAAGGTTTTTGAAATCAGGAAGTTCTATAGGAGGGAGATTGTTTGCAGCACGATATTCCCGAATTCGTCGTAAGACTCGGAGATATAGTTCGATATCGTTGATTCGTAAATAGAGCGGTTCGCCTTGTGAGCGAGTGCGTGGCATACAAATCAACGAAAGAAAGAATAGAAGAAAAAGAAACCTTAGTCTCTACAGCGTAACGGAAGAGTTACGATATCGATTAAATAAAAGTCCCCGGCAACGGCGCCAAAAACTTGGTCGCTCGACTTCGTGAGTCGAATTTGGGGTACAAACTGCAAGTGCACAGTTCTATCGCGTAGTTTTAAAAGATATCGATCCCACAGGGACTTATGAATCGATATACCGTTATCTAAGGTTACTACGTAAAGCTAAGGTGAATAGTGGTTGATTGTTTGGGGGGCGAAGCTAAAAACTAAACTAAGATCTAGATTAAATATTAATAAAGCGGATATCGGTATGCAGTTCGTCGTAATTAGGGACTCAATTCTTTGTCGGTTTCTTGGTTTTAAAATAAATCGTTTCAGTTAACTTTATTGATTAAAGGTTTTATCTCAAACTCTCGCTCTGTTGAATAAACCATGATTTTATGTTAATGTAGCTGTCACTTATAATTAAGTCAAAAACCACTTTTTGAAAGTAATAAAGTTGCAGAAACTCTTTTTAAGAAAACACTGACCGTTTTAAACACCCTTATCTCAAACTCTCGCTCTGTTGACTTAGGTTATACAATTAAACCCGAATGCTTAACTCTCGTCCTCACATTCAATCTTTAAAAATACTTTTTGGAAAAGGTCAGAATTTAATTAACTCTAAAACTTGCTCTCGCCCTGATCTAGAATTAATGCCTAATTTACACTGTCCAGTTAAAACCTCAAACTCTCGCTCTATTGATTTTAACTTCTTTATGTCTTTTACTTTGGTAAAAAATCTTGTTATTAAACTTGTAAATTGAGACCGTAAAAAGATTGATTTTAATTTTAAGTTTAATTAGACCGACTTAGTCTTGATCCCTTATTTCGCTTACTTTACATACCGATATCTAGGCGAATTAGCCAGACATGCTAAACAAACAGAAATACATATCATGCATAAACAGACTCATCACAGGCAGATAATATAAATAAATAATAAAACAAAGCATTAAATAATGATTAAAGAACCTGAATGCGTTAAACAATAGTCTTGAACACTCCACCACAAGCCGGTAGGATTTGTTCTTGGATTCTTCAATTAAACAATAAATTAAACCAAGGAAATAAAACTAGAATCTAATGTAAGGTTAGATCCGATAAAAAGTTACACAATAGTTTCCGGTGTAGAAACTATTATGCGAAAAATATCTAAATGCTAAAAAGGGAAAGGTAAATTGCAAGGGAAAAAGAATGTAGAACTTGCAAAAGAAATAAACAAATAAACAATGTTAAGTTGCTGGAAAAGAAAATTGCAGAAGCGTAAAAAGAAAGAAAATTGGAAAAGCTTCGGCAGCGTGAGCGTGGAAAAACCGAGGAACCCTTTTAGGTTTTTGAAGTAGCTATTTATATTGGTGTTGGTAACTGCTTTTCGTTTCCCCAGGGTCTTCAACGTGGCTAAATGCATGGCGTGGATATAGGACACAAACTCCTCAACGTCTCTTCAAGTCTTCTGAGGGCGTTACTTGCGCCAAAAAGATAGTGGAATGGTGTGACGCTCGTTACACCATGTGTGACGTCCGTCACAAGGCTGTTTTGTGTGACGCTCGTCACGCCCCCTGTGACGTCCGTCACAGGCACAACATTGGTTTCTTGTGCGCTTTGGGCTGGGCTTTGGCCTTTGGTTCTTTTTCTCTCCTTTTTGCACCTCCTTTTCTTCCATTTTTACTTGTGCTTCAAAATAGGCTACCTGAGACAAATAGGAAGAAAATACCACGTAATATCTTATAAAATGCAGTAAACCGAAATAAATAGTCATAGAATTTAATGGAATTAAGTCCTAAAATATGGTATAATTTCGTGTTATCAGCTGGGCGGTGATGAATGGTTCCCAGAATGATCTTGAGCCATACTCTGATGTTTTGATGAAGTTCTTTGTTCTTTGATGGATTGCCTTCAGTGTTGAGTTTGAATATGGTGGGATTGATTACCTGGGCAATGTACCTTGATCTAGGGTTGATGTCATGGATCCTTCTTCCTCCAGTTTTCTCCATATTCAGTAATGAAGCAATTGATTTTTCAGTGATCACTATCTTGACCCCCAAAACGTAGGAAACGATGAAATGATCATCAGCGTCAGCAAATCTCCAGAATTCCTTGATGAGATTTGGGTAAACAGGGCCATAGAGCCTTTGGAAGTAGTTTTCCCAACCTTGTTGACGGAGTTCTTCAGTAAGATCAACTCCATTTCTCTTCATGTTGTTGAAGTCTACCAGTGATTCGCATAAAACTTCCAGTCCCTCAAAGGGAGTTGCCAGGTTGATATGAGGCTCACGATCAAGAACATGGGGTTCCTTGTACACTGGAGTAATGGATACGCCTGTAACTGTTGGAGTGGGAATGCTTGAACTTTAGGCAGTAGTGCTGGATTCCATTTGTTGTGAAAAGTTGAAAACTTGTTGTTGTTGAGCATCCATAGTTGATGAAGATGAGTTGAAGATGAACTGTTTGCAGAATTGCTTCAGAGAAGTTTGAGAGTGAGTGAGAGTGATAAGTGTGTGAAATGTGAGAGGAGTGTTTAAATACCCTAAACAAAAACACATGCAAAACGACACACAATTTAGCGTTAGCACAACAATCAAGTTAGCACGCTTGGGGGAGAAATGATTAAGGCTCATTAATGAATGTCTAATCCCAACAGTATGCACACTGCTCGAGGAGATCTTAAGCGTTTGCCCTTTGATTTTCTTCTGGACAGCTGTCTAGAAGTTCTAGGGTTAGACGCTAAGTGCTCCACGTGGTTTGATGTATCTGATCTTCAGGAATACCAAAGGATTGGTTCCTGGAGATTTCTAACTCAGATATCTTCTTAACTTGGTAGAAGTATCAGAGTCAGAGGCAGAGGTACATTTGTTTATGTCAGAGTCTCATTTTACATTCTCAGAGGCACAATTTATTCAGGGCAATTTTGAATGTTCAGATTTTCTAAGATAAAGAGAAATCTATCTTCAGCCAAGGGCTTAGTAAAGATATTTGCCCATTGATGATTTGTATCAATGAACTTCAATGTTACTATCCCTTTCTGAACATAGTCTCTGATAAAATGATGTTTTATTTCAATGTGCTTAGCTCTGGAGTGTAGAATGGGATTCTTACTTAAACAAATGGCAGCAGTATTATCACAGAAGATAAGAATGTTACTCTCGAAGATTTGCAGATCTTCTAACTGATTCTTCATCCAGAGCATCTGAGTTGTGCACAGTGATGCTGAGATGTATTCTGCTTCTGTTGTGGACAGAGCGATGGTTGACTGTCTCTTGCTGGCCCAGGATATCAGATTGTTTCCCAGGAGCTGGCAATTTCCAGATGTGCTTTTTCGTTCTAATCTATCTCCTGCATAATCTGCATCACAGTAACCCGAAAGTCTATACTCTGATGTTTTCTCATACATCAGGCCCAGGTTAGGAGTTCCTTTCAGATATTTGAGAATTCTCTTAACTGCTGTTAAGTGAGTTTCTCTAGGATCTGATTGGAATCTGGCACAGAGACAGACACTAAAGAGAATATCAGGTCGAGTAGCAGTTAGATAGAGAAGAGAGCCTATCATACCTTGATAGAGCTTCTGACAAACCTTTTTGCTTACTTCTTCCTTTTCAAGAATGCATGTTGGATGCATGGGAGTTTTTGCAGAGTTGCAGTCAGCCATGTCAAATTTCTTCAGAACATCTTTAATGTATTTGCTTTGATGAACGTATGTAACTTCTGAAGTTTGATTAATTTGAATTCCCAGAAAGAACTTTAGTTCTTGCATTAAGCTCATTTCAAATTCTGCCTGCATTAACTCAGAGAATTCTTGACAAACAGAGGCATTAGCTGAACCAACAATAATATCATCAACGTATATCTGGCATATCATGAGATCATTGTTAAGGTTCTTACAGAAGAGTGTGGAGTCAACTTTCCCTCTGATAAAATTGTGTTCCAGAAGAAAATTGCTTAAACGTTCATACCAAGCTCTGGGAGTTTGTTTAAGTCCATATAAAGATTTTGTAAGTTTAAAAACATGTTCTGGAAAATTTGGATTTTCAAAACCTGGAGGTTGGTTGACATACACTTCTTCTGATATATAACCATTAAGGAATGCGCTCTTGACATCCATTTGATATAATTTGATAGAGTGGTTTATAGCAAAAGATACAAGAAGACGAATAGATTCTAACCTTGCGACTGGAGCAAAGGTTTCATTATAGTCAATACCTTCTTGTTGACTGTAACCTTGAGCTACCAGTCGAGCTTTGTTTCTGACGACTTCTCCTTTCTCATTCAGTTTATTTCTTAATACCCATCTGGTTCCAATAACGTGAGTGTGTAGCACCTCAAATTTGCACCTACCTTTTGTACATACATTCTCATATTAGGTCATAGCATTAACATAGTCCACTGCATAACATTGCATTGTCCCTTTGCCCAAGTACAAGTTCAACTGACAGATTAGGTCAAACTAGTCAAGAGATCAGTCAATCAAGCAAGCAAGTGCAATTTTCATTGAAGCAAGGCCCTAGGGTTGGTCCAACATGTTCACATGACCTAGGGGTCCTTTGGAGGTGTTTTGGTCAAGGATTGGATGCTCAGAAGTCATCAGTCAGTGTTCAGTTCACCAGAAACCCTAGAAAGTCAACTATGGTCAACTGTGGTCAACTGTACCTGATTTTATGGATTTCAAGGTGGGAAATGGTTTGAAAAGGTTTCATTCATGTCCATACAAGTCTCATTCAACATTTCAAAGGTCAAGATTGAAGAATTTGAAGTCAGACAAGAAATTTCCAAAAATAGAAAGTTGACCTGTAATTGGAATTTGCCAAAAATGGAAAGTCTCGCTCCTCAAAATTACATCATGATACAAGCTTAAAATGAATTTTTGCCCAACATGAAAGTTGAAGATCTTGTTCTACCATTTTCAAAAAGTCCAATAACACTCAATTCCCATGTATGGTTGGCAAGTTATGATCAAATCATTCTCAAAAAATTTTGAACTTCAAAGTGGCATATCTTCCAAACCATTTGGCCAAATTGGGTGGGGTTTTTTGCTACAAGTCATATTTGATGCCCTCTTTCCAAATTTTTCATCACAATTCATCAAAAACTTACCAATCAAAATGGCCATTTTCAAAGTGACTTGAATTAATTAAGTGAGGTGGAAAAATGGAATTTTAAAATAAGCATTTCCAATGATTTTTACCACTTGGAATGGTTCAAAAATGACATTTAGAGTTTGTCTAAGGCCCAAATTCGTGCACATCCATGCACCCCATGCAAGTTGAAGTGATTTTTAGCAATTGGTCAAAAACACCCATTTTAAGCAATTGTGATTATCATTTGATTAACCAAGCTTAACAAACCTTAAACAGACTATATATTATTCATTTCCAATCTGCAGAAGCCCTAGCCACACTCTCACAAAACAGAAAAAACTCTCTTGCTCTCAAATTCTCATTTCTTCATCTTTGAAACTTTTCTGAAAAATATTCAAAGAACACGAGCTGGGGTTGGTTGTCTCATAATCCACCATCATTTGGGAAGCATTTGTGAGCATCAAATCACCACTGTAAAGCAAGAATCACAACTGTTCCATTGAAGCTCTCCCATGGCAGATTTTGATTGAAGCTAGAGGCAAGGCATCTGAGTACTCCATACTTGTCCATTCATCATCTAAAGTATCAAGAGGCATCTGTTTCAACTAAACACAACCAAACAACTCCAAATCATCACAGTTCTTCAAATCTGGTACCTTTAGTTGCTTATAGTTCTTTAAGAACTTTGCTTTGCTTTGCTTAAGAGCAATTTGCATTGAGGTATAACTTCTTATCTTCATGTAGTCTGGAAGACCTGGCCTGTTACTTGGCCAGGCAACTGTCTGAAGTCCTCCTTAAGAGGCAATGTTTGTGACTGTTTACATTTGTCCTTGTATATAGTCAAAGACCTCCTAAGTGAAGAGGCAATTGGCAGAACCCAAGGGATATGCAATCTATCCCCTGCTATCCTGTGTGTCATCTGCTTTGCTCACACCACTGTGTTGATGCATTGCAGATACCAACCCAAGATCTTGTACAATTGTACAGTTGAGTCAGTATCAAATGTGTAGAAGGGTTCCCACTTTCTGAACCCACACATTCTTGTCTTAAGCTCCCCCAGGCCAGGGATAAGAGCTGTGAAGTCTCATCTTCACCCACCTTTCATCTGCTTCACCTTAGCCCCTCAATGGCAAGGTTAAGAGCTAACACTACCCAATTCCAGTGGTTTGTTTGTTGAGGTTGATATGACCCCTCGACTAAAACCTAACCTTGATTGAGCCCATTGTTTGCATATAGTGTGTGCTACTTGTGCTTGTGTGTTTGTTTGACTTGCTTCCTGTGCAAGTTAGGTTTGCTTTAGCTTGCTTCCTGTGCAAGTTAGGTTTGGTGTGGCTTGCTTCCTGTGCAAGTCATGTTTATGATAGGCTTGCTTCCTGTGCAAGTTAGCTAGAAACCTTAACTTAGGGATGAATTTGCATGATAATATCTAGGCTCGAGTCGTAGTCTCCCTAGTTGTGTCTCCCTCTGTTATCTGGTTAGGCTAGTCCTTTTTCCCTTCGTAGGGGAACTACGTCGCCCTGATCCTCATACCAGATGAGGTACGTAGGCAGGAGATGAGCAGATCTCTCCGGGCGCCCTTTTGTTTTGTTTGTGTGAGTTTGTTTCTCCTTTTCTGGTTGGAGTCCGACGTAAGTCCAGCGATTGGAAGTTGATTTCCTGTGTGTTTCGGTTCGGATGCTGATGTAAGTCCAGTGATTGGCATTCGGGCTCCACGTTTGCCTTTGCCTGTGTTTGTTTGTGTGCGTGTCAGCCGAGCTACGAATGCTCTGATTCTCCTTCGTCCAAAGGAGATACGTATGCATAGGGTGCGATATCCTAGCGAGCATGTGTCGTTTCCCTCGTCCGAACTACTTCGACTCTGATGTCTATGCCTGATAGACTAAGTAGGCCCAGGATGTGATATCTTGCCGAGTCGGTTTCAGTCTGTTTTCTTGTGTCTCTTTCAGCCAGTGTGCGTGTGTGAGCAGTGTTTTAGCAACCATTTCTCTTCCTATTGTGCGTGGATCCCGTCGAGTACGACGGATGCGTAGGGGTGCTAATACCTTCCCTTCGCATAACCGACTCCCGATCCCATTCTCTTTGGTCGTGAGACCATGTCTTTTCCAGGTTTACTTCGAGCGTTTCCTTTCCCTCTTTTGGGATAAATAACGCACGGTGGCGGCTCTGTTGTTCTTGTGTTCCCGCTGGTTTTTCGCGTAATGCGACAGCTGGCGACTCTGCTGGGGACTAATAGAGAAGTTGACCTCTTGCTGGTCCATCTTCCCTAAGCGAGTCTCTCCTAGCGCTCTCTAGGTTAGGGCTTCGGTTGCTTTTTGCTGTGTTATTTATTGCATTCATTGTTTATTGTTTGCATTTATTGTTTGCATTAATGTTGGCATTCATTCATATTCATTGTTGGCTGTGCTGTTTCTCTCTGTTGGGGTGGGAGTCACTCGAGGTAAAAGGCCCAATACCCAGGCCATGAGTGAAATTTAGGAAACCTAGGAATAGAGTGATTCATGGGAAGCGGGTGGTATGCGCCACTTAGCGGAACATTGATATCACGAGCAGTTCAGACCCTGGTGGGATATTATCGGTGCATACATCGGGTGTGCACAGGATGATATTCTGCGAAAGGTTATTTATGCTGAGTTTCTCTCGACCTTACCCTGGCCTAGATGACACCCGTGAGTGGGGAGGGATTGATCATTTTAACAGGTACAGTTGGTGACTCCTGGTACTGTTGGTGACTATGAATTCTGGACATTTGTTTCTGGGCGCCGGAGGTTCGACCCTGGTATTGATCAGAGGGTTCCGTTTATTTCGGATCCCTGGGCTGAATTTGAGGGTACTCGCTCAGATAGTGTTTTGGCTCCTCAGAATGGGTTCAGATGCCAGTTGATCAGATTGACCTTGGGTTTCAGATGAATTGCGACTCCGAGTTCAAGCCAAAGCTCTGATCCGGTGATCTGAGATGCACAGCCTGCCAGTCTTGGCTCCATCATTTGCATCATAGCATGTTTATTTTCCAAAAAAAATAATAATGCATGAAAAAAGTTAACTCGCATACGCATATCCTTTTCAGGATCATTCATGATAAAATAGCATCCGCATCATACACATATCATGCACATATCATCCTTGCATTGCAGACATGTTTGGGGACACGACTTCTCACTTTGGGTTTTGACTGAGACAGGATTGTTGATCATCGTCCGCACCGCAACCAGATTGAATCAACAAAGAAGTATGGACCAGGTTCAAGCTGAGCTAGCTGAGATGAGGGCAAACATGGCCCAATTCATGAGCATGATGCAAGGGGTTGTTCAGGGGCAAGAGGAGCTGCGTGCCTTAGCCCAGAGACAGGAAGCTGTGATTCTAACTGCCAACCGTGCTTCACCAGTGGGTGTTCCTGTGAATGATAATGCTGCTGCTGCCGCTCCCGCTAGTGACTATGATGTGGGTGATGAGTTGAGGGGCATCAGAATCAATGGACAACCTCTTGCTGCAGAGGTCAATGCCAGAGCTACCCGGGCTCCCATTCGTCATCCTGCTCCGATTGTTGACAGACAAGAGGACATGTTTACTCTCCTCAGTGAGGCCGATGACGTTGTGAGAACCGAAGAGAGGGATAGAAAAGTGGATGATCTTGCTGAGAAAATCCGAGTCATGGAATGTCGGAACTCCCTTGGGTTTGACGTGACCGACATGGGTCTGGTGGAAAGGTTGAAGATCCCCTACAAGTTCAAAGCGCCGTCTTTTGACAAATATAATGGCACCTCTTGTCCTCGCACCCATGTGCAGGCCTACTTCAGGAAGATCTCTGCTTACACTGACGATGAGAAGATGTGGATGTACTTTTTCCAAGATAGTCTATCCGGGGCATCTTTGGACTGGTACATGAACCTGAAACAAGAATCAGTCAGAAGCTGGAAAGAGCTGGGTGAGGCCTTTCTGAGGCAATACAAGCACAACATGGACATGGCGCCGAGCCGAACCCAATTGCAGAGTTTGTGTCAGAAATCCAAGGAGAGCTTCAAAGAGTATGCCCAGAGATGGCGTGAGCTAGCCGCTAGAGTGCAACCTCCTATGCTGGAGAGAGAACTGACTGACATGTTCATTGGGACCTTGCAAGGTGTGTTCATGGATCGCATGGGAAGTTGCCCGTTCAGTAGCTTTTCTGATGTTGTTGTCTATGGGGAAAGGACTGAGAGCCTTATCAAAGCAGGAAAGATTCAAGATCCTGGCTTTTCAAACTCTTCAAGTTCTAAGAAGCCATTCTCTGGAGCACCCAGAAGGGGAGAGAGTGAAACAAATGTTGTGCACCGTCGAAGGAGTGCGAACAGAGGACCATATCGTCAGGTCGCTGCTGTGACTATCCCAGCAACTCAAACTCCACAGCAACAGAGAAGACCAACTCAGCAGTATCAACATCAGCAACATTGTCCTCAACAGCAGGCTTACCAGCCTCCCTATGATAATCAAGCCAATATGGGTAATGAGAGGAAGAGGATCATTTTTGACCCGATCCCTATGTCGTACTCAGAGTTGTATCCCTCTTTGATAGAGCGGAACTTGATTACTCCAAGAGACCCGCCGGCCATACCCGTCAACCCTCGGTGGTGGTATAGGCCTGAGCAGCATTGTGTGTATCATTCGGGTGCTCCTGGTCATGACGTGGATAGTTGCTTTCAGTTGAAGATGAAGGTTCAAGACCTCGTGAGGTCAGGTATTCTGAATTTTGAAGACTTGGGTCCCCGTGTTAATCAAGCTTGAAGATAACAAGTCCTGGGCCGGCACCGACTTTTCAACAAAGAGGGTTGTTCAAAAGCAGAAGCTACTGATGCAAGAGATTCTGACAGTTGTTATCCCTGGTGGGATATATCACAATTGGGTCACTGTGGGCGTTCCTACAGTTGTTCATAAGTCAGAGTAATAATCACTTTGTTTAAAAACCCTTCTCCCATGCCAAAAGGAGAAGTGATGACATTGTTGGCAACATTTTGTGCAATGATATTTTCATTCAAATAAATTCATGTTAAACATTTGTTTTTCCATTTGTTTTCCCTTTTCGCTTTTTGCATGAAATTGGTGATCACAAAAAACCCTAAAAACAAGAATAAAAGTAATCTTTTCATCTGCATAACGATTGTCTTGTTTGATTTTCAAAGAGCTTTTCATATCAAAATCATTATGCAGGTTGATTCTCAAAACCCATTGAACATAATGATCAGACGTCATCTCCCAATTTTGAATTCCCTGTATTCGGAGCGGAAGAAGATGATGTTGAAGGGATTCCTGACGAGATTTCCCGACTTCTTGAGCAAGAAAAGAAGATCACTCAGCTGCATCTCGAGAATCAGCAGAACAGCCAACTGGGGCATCAAAAAAAAATGTAAAATAAAAAAAGAAAAGAAGAAAAAGAGGGTGCAAAATCAAAAGAAATCCAAATCAAAAGAAAGAAAAAGAAAGAAAGAAACAAAAGAAAAATAGCACCCTCAAAGTCCCAAGTTGACTGATGCTGAATGGATCCAGAGTCACTATGACTAAGTCAATCCGATCGAAAAGAAGAGATCAACTGCCATGTGTCATGGTCAGTCATATCAGCAGAGAGTGAAAAAGCATTCGACAAGAAGGTCAAGTCTCGTGTGTTCCAAGAAGGTGACCTTGTGCTCAAGAAGGTCTTGTCTTTCGTGCTCGATTCCAGGGGCAAGTGGACTCCAAGCTATGAATGTCCATATGTTGTCAGGAGAGCCTTTTCAGGCAATGTTTTGACACTTACAACAATGGATGGAGAAGTTCACTCGTCCTGTGAATTCCGATGCAGTCAAGAAATACTTCGCCTAAAAGAAAAAAGCATAATAGCTCGCTAAGTCGAACACCCCAAAGGGTGACTTAGGCAAAAAGGAGCGTCTCGGTGGATTGAAAACTCGAAAGGGCGATCCAGGCAAAAGCTAGAGACATTGAAAAAAGAATTTGCATCCCGCTAGATTGATCACCTCATACTGGGGCAATCTAGGCAAAAAAATTAGGGATTTGGCAAGTAACTGCATCTTGACAAGACTGTGCTCTATATCTGTCATCCGTCAGGGATTCTCGATTCGTCGTCGACTGAAGCTCCGAATACATCGAAAATTCGGAATGGTAGAGGAAAGGTCATTATGTTCAATGTAGCCCTCTCCAATATATATCACCGATTTCAAACTTGTACAGTTCTATGGAGTCTCGCCCTTTACAGACTACCATTCCATCACATCAATTTGAGCTTTTATCCAATTATTTGCACTCTTATTTGTTTCGACTCAACAAATGTTTTGCATGTTTTTAATTGATAAAGTATCATTGTTTTCAAAATAAACAAATTTTTCAAAAATTGTTCTTAAACAAAGTGAACATTCATGATGATGGAGGGATACTTAGGAGATCCGCAGTGCTCTCCCGAGGGTGGTATGATTACCAACAGGTAAGACATTGTTCGTATCTCGAGCATAACTGTATCTTTTTCCTGGAGAACCTTTTCATGGTTTCTCTTTAGCGAGGTTGCTCAGTACAGTGTTGGTTGAAGTGTTCATCTTCACGTTCCCAGCAGTACAACATTCTTCCTCCAGGTCCCTGTTAGCCCTATTGTGGGGCATCTCCAGTATAGGTTTGTTCGAGCCCTACCGTGGGGCATTCCCAGCAAGGTTACTGTTGAAATACTTTTTGTGGGGCAGTTCCCCAAGCAGAGTGTTTATTGAAGACGTTAACGTTTGTCTCTCCAGCAGAGCAGTCTTCTCCTCTCCCCGCAGGATGGTGTTGTTCCCTGATATCCCGGTTTCCAGCAGATCGCGTTTGCTCTCTGGTGTTTTTTGGCCTTCCCTATGGAAGAAGTGTTGGTGTAAGCCCTAGAGGCCAATACTTTTGGTACTTGTATCGAATTATTTATTAATAATAAAAGGCTTTTTCTTTATTACGTTTGTTTAATAAAGTCCCTAGAATAGTTAGTCTGTTTAATGTATCAAGTATGACTTAATCATGAGATCACATTAAACATAAGGACACTAATCTTAAAGTATCCGTAGTCGAGCTTTAGTGTGAAGTGGGATAACATTAAAGCATTAAGACTATTATGTTTGTAGACTGATGATCACATCTCATGGATCATGGATAAAGAGTTATCAAGTCTTAAACATAGGTATGAATATTAAGAGTAATATTTATACCGGATTGACCCGCTATGAGAATACTATATAGAAAGTTATGCAAGGTGTCATAAGTTATTCTCATGGTGATAATAGTGTATTCCACTCTTCGACCTGAAACCAATATGGATCCTAGATGTAGAGTCGAGTGCTTTATTGTTGATCCAACGTTGTCCGTAACTGGATAACCATAAAGACAGTTGATGGGTACTCCACAAAGCATGCTGAGGGACATGAGTGACCTAGATGGAATTTGCCCATCCTGCATAACAGGATAAATGTCTATGGGCCCAATATTGAACTGGACAAGGATGACACGGTCTATGCCTTGTGTTCAATATAGACATAAGGGCAAAAGGATAATTATACACATAATTATTATCACAGAAGGAATTGTCAGATCACATGACATTTTCGTGTCTTGGGTAGCAGTGATGTGTTGCTAGATACCGCTCACTGTTTATTATGTTAAATGCGTGATTTAATATAATTGCCAACGTCACGAAAACCTACAGGGTCACACACAAAGGACGGATTGATGAGAGATAGAGTAACTAAGGAATACCGTAAGGTACGGTGCCTTTAAGTGAGCTATAGAGCATCGTAAGGTACGATGTACTTGAGTTGAATACGAAATATGGTAAGGTACCATTGTCGCATTACGCGAAAAACCGGCGGGAAAACAGGAAACAACAGAGCCGCCACCGTGCGTTATTTATCCCAAAAGAGGGAAAGGAAACGCTCAGAGTAAACCTGGAAAAGACATGGTCTCGCGACCAAAGAGAAAGGGTAAGGGAGTCGGTTACGCAAGGGGAAGGTATTAGCACCCCTCACGTCCGTCGTACTCGACGGGATCCACGCTCTAAGAAAGAAAAGGTTGCTAAAACAAACACCACACACACACACTGGCTGAAAGAGACACAGGAAAACAAACAAGACCGAAACTGACTCGGCAGGATACCGCATCCTGGGCCTACTTAGTCTATCAGGCATAGACATCAGAGTCAAAGTAGTTCGGACCGGGGAAACGACACATGCTCGCTAGGATGTCGCATCCTATGCATACGTATCTCCTTTGGACGAAGGAGAATCAGAGCATTCGTAGCTCGGCTGACACGCACACAAAAACAGGCAAAGGCAAACGTGGAGCCCGAATGCCAATCATTGGACTTACATCAGCATCCAAACCAACACACGCACACTGGAACCCAGATGCCACTCGATGGACTTATACTGGCTTCCAAGCACACAACAAGAACAAACAGACAACAAATTGCTAAGGAGTCGGGAACTCGAGCCTAGCAATCGTCAAACAACACACACAAAAAGAAAAAAAAAGGTGCCCGGAGAGACCTCGCACGGTCTCCTGCCTACATACCTCGTCTGGAACGAGGATCAGGGCGATGTAGTTCCCCTACAGAGGGGAAAAAGAACAGCCTAACCAGATAACAGAGGGAGACACAACTAGGGAGACTACGACTCGAGCCTAGATGTTATTATGCAAATCATCCCTAAGTTAAGGTTTCTAGCTAACTTGCACAGGAAGCAAGCCTATCCTAAACATGACTTGCACAGGAAGCAAGCCACACACACACTTAACTTGCACAGGAAGCAAGCTAAACTAAACCTAACTTGCACAGGAAGCAAGTCACACAAACACACAAGCACAAGTAGCACACACTATATGCAAACAATGGGCTCAATCAAGGTTAGGTTTTAGTCGAGGGGTCATATCAACCTCAACAAACAAACCACTGGAACTGGGTAATGTTAGCTCTTAACCTTGCCATTGAGGGGCTAAGGTGAAGCAGATGAAAGGTGAGTGAAGATAGGACTTCACAGCTCTTATCCCTGGCCTGGGAGAGCTTAAGACAAGAATGTGTGGGTTCAGAAAGTGGGAACCCTTCTACACATTTAAAACTGACTCAACTGTACAATTGTACAAGATCTTGGGTTTGTATCTGCAATGCATCAACACAGTGGTGTGAGCAAAACAGATGACACACAGAATAGAAGGGGATAGGTTGCATATCCCTTGGGTTCTGCCAATTGCCTCTTCACTTAGGAGGTCTTTGACTCTATACAAGGACAAATGTAAACAGTCACAAACATTGCCTCTTAAGGAGGACTTCAGACAGTTGCCTGGCCAAGTAACAGGCCAGGTCTTCCAGACTACATGAAGATTTAGAAGTATACCTCAATGCAAATTGCTTATACAAGCAAAGCAAAGCAAAAGTTCACAAGGAACTGAGCAACTAAAAGCACCTGAAATAGTCAAGCAGACATTAGTATACAACTTCAAAACAAAGCAAAAGGAAACAGACATCAACAGTTAATCATAAGCAAGTGAATGTGCAAGGCACAAGGCTCAAGGCATGTGAGCCAAGCAACCTACAAAAAATAACATGTTAGTCATGATAAACAAGCAAGTTCAATCAAAAAGAATTGGTCTCATTGGCCATTTGTTGGTCAACCTGAAAACATGAACTCAAATGTGAGTAACAGGACCACTAGGGCAAGCCTAGGGTCAAAAGTGAATGAGAAAGTTAAAACAGCAAAGGGCAAGCATCCAAAATCATGTTCAAACAATCAAGAAACAAAACCAATTGGGTTCACATTCATATCAATCATCATTATCATTTCATGAACAAATTAGGTCAAAACATGGCATTTAGAAGCTCATAGAAGTCAACAGCAAGACTTGAATCAAAAGCAATCTTAAACATTTCCAAAAATCATCAAATAAATCATGATCAATCACAATCCACAGCATGGTAAGCATGTCAAATTTCATCTCATTTGGACAAGTGGAAGGCAGTCAATGAAAATCAGAAAGTCAAAGCAATTTTAAACATGCTCAAAGAAGTCAACCAATCATGCATCAACTTGAAAAATTCATAAATCAGAGATGGCATATGATAAATGAATGGGACTAAAACCATGGCAAATCTTGAGATGTCTACTAATCACATGTAAAATTTCATGTTCATCCAATTAGGTATGAGAATTTCACAAATGAAATGGCAACATGTATCGCATAAGGTCAACATTTTGGTCAAACAGAGGAGAAAATCTCAAACAAATGGAAAATGCCATAAACAAATCCACAAAAAATCATATGCAAACTAGACATGTTCAAGCTCGATCATACAAAAAATCAATCCATTTGGAGGTCAATAGGCATGGCTATAAAAATCAACAAGTTGCACATCAATGGTGTGACACAAATTGTCACACCCTACTTCAAAAATTCACAACTCACAATCCAAATAAGATAAATTCATGATCTTTACATCAAAATAAACATGAATGAGTCTAGTTTGAGCACAAAAAATTTCAGGGCCATAGGATAATGCATCACAATTTCACAAAGGATTTGGCAAGATGTACAAAAATTGGGCACATGAACAAAACCCTAATGCCATTTAAAATCTACTCATCCAAAAAAACAGCAAAAATCATGATAAGAAACTAGGGATCCATATGAACACAATGCAAAAATTCCCATGAAATTTGGATTAAAATTGAGAACTCCATGATTTTTGTA
Source organism: Lathyrus oleraceus (assembly GCF_024323335.1). Taxonomy (NCBI): domain Eukaryota; kingdom Viridiplantae; phylum Streptophyta; class Magnoliopsida; order Fabales; family Fabaceae; genus Lathyrus; species Lathyrus oleraceus. The sequence continues at coordinate 84,700,503 of NC_066584.1, read as the reverse complement.
AATTGATGCATCAAAATGAAATAATTATTGAAACAAATAAATGAATTAATTAAAATAATGGAACCGGTGGCATATTTGTAAATCTGGGGGAAGTTAAATGAAACGCTGCGTTGCGTTTTGGGACGTGGCGAGCTGCTAGCGGTGCATGGCAATGGTACAGGAACAACAACATGCACAACACGAAATTCTGGGAATGGCTTAGGGTTTCTGGGTACAGCATCGACATTCATCATCATCTTCCAATCGTGAACAAATTTTATACCCAGAAATGAAAATCAAACATGGCATTTGAAACAGCAAGCAACATGCATCATATATCCAGCATCCATTATCATTAATTCGAGCTCATATGGAAGAATCAAACAAGACATCATTTGAACATCAATCTTTAAAACCAAATTACTCACTCAATACTCAACCATTTTTATTGATTTAAAGCTTATTAGAATCAGCAAAGCATAATCTAACTAAAGCATGGCATGATTTAGGAAATGAAGGAACTCGAAATCTTACCAAAACTGAAGCACAGTGATGATTTGGATGTTGTTTGGTGGTTCTGGTTCAAAACAGATGCAGTTCCAAGCTCCAAAAGGTGAATGGTTGAGATGCTTTGGCTCAGCAAGGCTTGAAAACACTCAAACCGAACATTGCCATGGAAGAGTATTGAAGTAGCAGCTGATGAAAATGGTGTTACAGTGGTGATTTGCGGCTTGGACTCAGTTTGAAAATGATGGTATATGATGTAGCAGCCCAGGCAAGGTCGAGTTCTTTTACCAATTTTCAGTAAAGTTTCAAAATGGAGAAATGAGCAAAAATGAGAGAGAATGATTTTCTGTTTTTGGAATGTGGCTGCTAGGGTTGGAATTGACAGAAAATGTGCTATTTATTTGCTGTTTAGTATTGGCTAAGTAAGTGTTAATCACCATTATCTCAAATGAATCATTTTGGTCATTTTGCTAAATTTCACCAACTTGGCAAATGGGGTGTGTACTGCACGAATTGGGCTTGCAAACAAGTCATAAACAACATTCTGAACTATTCCAAATGGCCAAAAATGTTAGAAATGCTTAATTCAAAAACTCAAATTTTCACTACACTTGAAATTAATTCAAGCAAGTCTAAAAAGGCCATTTTGAATGGTGATGTTTTGATGAATGATGATGACATTTTTGGAAAGAGGAGGTTAAATATGACTTGTTGGAAAAAACCTCACCAAATTTGGCCAAATGGTTTGAGAGATATGACCTTTTGAAGTTCAAGAATTTTTTAAAATGAATTGATCATATCTTGCCAACCATACATGGGAATTGAGAGTTCTTGGACTTTTTGGAAATGGGAGAACAAGATCTTCAACTTTCATTTTGGGCAAAAATTCATTTGAAGCTTTTATCATGATGTGAGTTTGGGATCAAGAAGTTTCCATTTTTGGCAGTTAAAATTACAGGTCCAGTTTCTATTTTTGGAAATTTCTGATTTGGCTTCAAATTCTTCAATGATGATGTTTGCCATGATATATGAGGCCTATTTGAACATGAATAAGCTCTCTCAAACCAAATCCATCCATCAAAACCATAAAATCAAGCCCAGTTGACCAAGTTTGACTTTTTAGGGTTTCTGACTGATTGTGCATTGACTGATGGCTTCTGAGCATCCAATCCTTGACCAAAACACTTCAAATGGATCCCCAAGTCATGTGAACATGTTGGACCAACCCTAGGGCCTTGGCTCCTTGGAAATTGTGCTTGCTTGCTTGATTGACTGATCTCCTGATCAGTTTGACCTAATTCTCCTGATGATCTTGCACTTGGGCAAAAGGGACAATGCAATGTTATGCAGTGGACTATATTATGTTAATGAACTAATGATGAAAATGTATGTACAAAATGTAGGTGCAAATTTGAGGTGCTACAACCATGAGCTTAAGTGATTTTGGGCATATTATAAGATATGGGCCAGAATACACTTAAGTGGGCTTTTAGCTTGAAGCCCACACAAGTGGTTCTATAAATAGAACCCTTGTGCAGAAGCAAAAATTGGCGGTTGCATTATTTTTCGTTTTCTATCACTCTCTCTCTCACTCAAAGCCTTCATTCGTACCAGCTAGCACTGAGATTGAAGGAACCCGTTCGTGTGGACTGAGTAGAGACGTTGTCACCGTTCAACGTTCGTGATCGCTTCGTGGATCTGCATCAAAGGTTTTGATCGTCACAAGAGATCTGCACCAAAGGTTTCAATCGTCACAATAGGTAAATATTCTATCACTGATCATGACCATTCGTAAGGATCTCTAAAGGAGAAAATTTTAATTTCCGCTGCGTTTTGGACCGCAATTCTCCTTCAGTGGTATCAGAGCCACTTACGAAACCATGAATCGGATAGCTGTTTAATTCCTGTATTAATATGATTAAAAGACAGAATGAATCAATTATTTAAACGAGTAATTAAATTTGGCATCATGAGTGTACGAGTTGGATGATTGATGTTGACTATGCTTCGGAATCCGACATTAGTATGGTGAAGCAGCGATACATCGATCGTCCATAGGTTACGCAATTGAGACCGATCAACTTATATATGATATAAGTAATCCTAATGCAAAATACGATATATGTGATATATTGTTTCTGTTTCGTTCATTCGAACACTAAATGATTGTTTTCCTTTGAGCGATCAATGGTCATTTGCTTCGGAATCCGACATTAGTATGGTGAAGCAATGACCTGTTGATAAATCATATTGAATCAACAATCGAGGTGTGTTTGACGGTCTGAAATTGGCGCATTAGGGTTGGTGACGGCGCAAGGGTTGTGCCGTCAAGGAGTTGTGAATTTAGGGTTTTTTGGAAGAGGTCCGTGGACTGTTTCAAAGTCCTATTAGTTTGGCCGCGTGAAGCTCGTGTGACGAGCGTAACAAGCATAACAAACTGGATGCGTGACGGTCGTCACGTGCTTTGTGACGGTCGTCACATTCACAAGTCCAGAAAACTAGGCGTTTCTGTTTTTGGCCCTGTGACGGTCGTAACGTGTTTTGTGTGACGGTCGTCACACTCACGTGGCATGTGACGGTCGTCACATGCCTGTGACGGTCGTCACACTCCCAGAGTCAAAATTTTGGGGTTCCTGTTTTGTGACTACGCAAGGGTTGTGTTCATGCAAAACAATGTCCATTTCAAATGAATTGTTCATTAAAATTCCGGCTAACTCTGCGTAGTGTGATCGGTCGCCGAAATTTAATTTGGTTTTAATTAATTAAAGGAATTAAAATTTAATAATAACAATGTGTTTATTATTATTGCCTTGTGGTGATCAGTTATGGCCTTAGTTGTCCTTTATTTTGTTTTGGGTTTTTAAATACGACCTGCATGTCGTGCCTCTCCTTTTGATCTCTTAATGTAACTTCTTTTCTCATCTCAAACCCTCGTATGTAAAACGAGTTTCTTCTGGAATGTAATGTTATGAATAAAGAGAAGAAGACAATGTTATGAAGAAAGAGAAGATTTCAATATCAAAAGAGGACAATCTTGAAGATCTTGCTTGGAGAAGCTTAGAGAAGAATTCAATATTAAAGGAGGACAACCTTGAAGATCTTGCTTGGAGAAGCTTAGATCGTTGTAGGTTAGCTTAGGTTCTCTCATTGGCTTGGGAGAACAATTGCGCTAGGGGCCATAACTGTTTCATTTTGTTTGTATGTATGTTGATGCATGTGAATGTATGTTGATGCATGTGAGAGACGATTTATATGATAAACAAGCCGGTGAGATCATAACAATTGCAATTCCCTCAAACTAAAATATTAAGTTTATGCTTTCCAAGTTTTAGCACTCATCAAGACTAGTATCGGATAATGTAGGTTTCGCCAAAGCGAGGTGCATGTTCTATATTGGTAAGGTGCGATGGGATAATTGTAATATCCAACTGCTAAAACAATGGGTCAAACTTAACTAAACAAATTATGATGATATTATATATGTTTGCTTTCCAAGTTTTAGCACTCATCAAGACTAGTATCGGATAATGTAGGTTTCGCCAAAGCGAGGTGCATGTTCTATATTAGTAAGGTGCGATGGGATAATTGTAATATCCAACTGCTAAAACAATGGGTCAAACTTAATTATAATAATATCATATATGTTTTAGAAGCAAGAGTTGGGAACAATCCATATGATGGATTGGAATAAGGAGTTATTCACCCAACTGAAATTTTCGAGAGTTGTATGAGATACAACTGGAAGGAGTTCCTACCTAAATAACCTAGTTTTGTGTAATCCGCCTACGCGGACTTAGAACGAAGTGAAATATGGATCTTGACCCACTAGAAAATCTTCCAACGGGATTTTCCGAATCAAATGATGAGGGTCATTTGTTTTGAGTAAAATAGTGGGAGCATATTTGATTAAAGGCCTAATTAAATATGTCAATGATACTTATATTTTCTTAATCCTTATATAGATAACCATGACAGCAAACACCTCTAACAACATCTTACGATCAATCCTTGACAAGGAAAAATTGTTTGGGACAAATTTCCTGGATTGGCACCGAAACCTGAGGATTGTCCTCAAACATGATAAAAAGCTGTATGTCTTGGAGACACCTGTTCCTGAAGAGGAACCTCCTAGTTCTGCACCTAAGGCAGAAAGAGATGCTTATAAGAAGCATGTCGATGATGCAAATGAAACTGCTTGTCTCATGCTAGCTACCATGAACTCAGAATTGCAAAAGCAACATGAGAACATGTCAGCGTTCGATATGATCGAACACCTGAAGCTGCTCTATCAAGAGCAAGCAAGGCATGAGAGGTTTGAAGTTTCAAAAGCCCTTTTCCAAAGCAAGTTAGCTGAGGGAGCCCCTGTAGGTCCCCATGTACTCAAGATGATTGGGTATGTGGAAAACCTTGAGAGATTGGGTTTTCCCCTCGAAAAGGAACTTGCGACTGATTTGATCTTGCAATCGTTGCCAGATAGTTTCAGTCAATTTGTCCTAAATTTCAATATGATTGATATGGACAAATCTCTTCCTGAACTGCTCGCCATGTTAAGAACTGCCGAGCAGAATCTGAAGTCAAAAGGGAAGTCCATTCTGATGATCGGAAATGGAAAGAGACAGAACAAAAGGCCCACCAAGCAGGGTGATAAAGGGAAAGGCAAGGAAGTTGCCAAACCCAGACCCACCGTTGCTGCTTTGAAGCCTAGTGGAGGCATAGCAAAGGCAGGCACCTGCTTCCATTGCGGTAAGACCGGACACTGGAAGAGAAACTGCCCAAAGTACCTGGAAGATACGAAGAATGGAGTAGAGACTTCAACTTCAGGTATTTTTGTTATTAAATAAATTTATCTACTTCTGCATCATGGGTATTAGATACTGGATGCGGTTCTCACATTTGTACAAATGTGCAGGGGCTGAAAAGGAGTAGAGATTTGGCAAAAGGTGAAGTTGACCTACGAGTTGGCAGTGGAGCAAAGGTTGCTACTTTAGCCGTAGGATCTTATGTATTGACTTTACCTAGTGGTTTTATAATTCAGTTAGAGAACTGTTATTATGCACCTGCAATTAGCAGGAATATTATTTCCATTTCTTGTCTGGACAAGTTTGGTTTTTCATTTATAATAAAGAACAATTTTTGCTCAATTTATTTGAATGATATATTCTATGCTACTGCACAAATGAGCAATGGACTATATGCCCTTGATCTCAAAATGCCTATTAATAACATTAATACTAAAAGGGTGAAACCTAACGAGTTAAAACCAACTAGGTAAGAATATTAAAACTCTTCGATCAGATCGAGGTGGTGAGTATTTAAGCCTAGAGTTTGATCCATCTGAAAGAGTGTGGGATCCTATCCCAACTTACTCCTCCTGGAACACCCCAATGGAATGGTGCATCTGAGAGAAGAAATCGAACCCTGTTAGACATGGTCCGATCCATGATGAGTCACGCCGATCTTCCAAACTCCTTTTGGGGACATTGACAGCAGCTTACACACTTTAACCGTGTTCCATCCAAAAGGTTGAGAAGACACCATATGAGATATGGAGTGGTAAGAAACCACATATGTCTTACATGAAGATTTGGGGTTGCGAGGTTTATGTGAAACGACAAATTTCAACTAAGCTTGAGCCCAAATCTGACAAATGCTTATTTGTGGGGTATCCTAAAGAAACAAAAGGGTATTACTTCTACAATCCTTCTGAGGGCAAAGTGTTTGTCGCTCGAACTGGAGTTTTCCTAGAAAAGGATTTTATTTCCAAAGGAACCAGTGGGAGGAAAGTAGAGCTTGAAGAAATTCAAGAATCACAAAGCATAGATACACCTATGGAGGAATTAGAGCAGGAAACACAAGAAGTTGTGGAAGAGCAACCTGCTCAAGTAGAACAAAACCAGCGTAGGTCAAGCAGGATACGTCAACTACCTGAGAGATATGGATATCTCATAACTGATCAAGGTGATGTATTACTCATGGATCAAGATGAGCCTGTGACCTACCAAGAGGCCATAACTGGTCCCGAGTCTGAGAAGTGGCTAGAAGCCATGAAATCTGAAATGGATTCCATGTACACAAACCAAGTTTGGACCTTGGTAGAGCCTCCTATAGGAGTTAACCCTATAGGATGCAAGTGGGTCTTCAAAAAGAAGACTGACATGGATGGTAAGGTACATACCTATAAGGCAAGACTGGTTGCAAAAGGATATAAACAAATTCATGGGATTGACTATGATGAAACCTTTTCACCAGTTGCAATGCTTAAATCTGTTCGGATTTTACTTGCTATCGCTGCATATCATGATTATGAAATATGGCAGATGGATGTCAAAACTGCTTTCCTTAATGGAAATCTTCTTGAGGATGTGTACATTGTAACACCCTTCTAAATACCCCAAAATATTTAATTAAAATAATAACATATCAATCAGAGTAATTATGCCCCGAAGGGTGTCACACAATCATTTCACAACAATTATCAAAATATCCTGTCATGCTCATTTATTAAATCAAAATAAGACTCTTTTGCATAATTCGCAGCGGGTACAAAACATCGACATTCAAATCATGTACTACATTACATGTAAAGTTGAATCAACAACTAAATTAAAACATAGTCAAACATTCCCTCCCGATGTTACATCTACCAGAGCATGACCCACTAAGGACGACACTAGACTCCATAGCACTAGCTTCTACTCAACTCACTGCTCGTTACCTGAAAAATAGATGTAAGGGTGAGTTCCTCAATCAATATAATAAGCATTATAGAACAACATGTAATGCTAAGTAAATAACACATCAATTCACCCAAATCAGACTACGCACTCAGCAACGGCAATATCCGTTCAAACATCATATTCAACAGTAACATATAGCATATGTATAATCTCAACCATACTCAACATCAACAACACAACACATAACACACATATAATACTGGAATACATCCATTCATATTATATGCCATACATTCATTATGAAATGAGACTCCACACATGCGGTACCGACTATTCTTGAACATACAGTTCAAGCTCACCGATCAACTCCAGATACGGCTACTAAGCTCACTAGTCCCACTCATTTGAGATCTAATGACTCACTCACCAATTCCTCACCATGGGAATTAGCTACAGCCCCGAAGGCTAGACTATGCACACTAATCATCTAGCATGCAAACATCAACAACAAACCCACCATGGTTCACTCACTAATTCCTCACCATGGGAATTAGCTACAGCCCCAAAGGCTAGAATAAGCATGCTAATCACCTAGCAATGCAACAACAACAGCAACAATTCAAGAATAGACATAAGCTCACACTCTAAGCCATAAAACAGTCTATTCACAAATGCATACATAACTGATACATTCACAGCATCATGCTTATCATCACACATCATTAATACATTTTATCACAAAAGCATATCCCATCATGCCACATAATCAAATACAGTATTAGCACACTCTACTAATACCTATACCACTCAAAACAACGGGAAATGATCCCTGCTACATCATACATCAGCTAAGTACATCACTCAGCCTAAACAACCAAAAACTGCACAACAACAGCACAGAAAATCACAATTCTGCCCATACGCGTATTGCCTATGCCCATACGCGTATTGCCCACGCCTGACCAAATCCATACGCGTAATGCCCATGCCCATACGCGTATGCTACGCGTATCACATTCCCATACGCGTACCAACAGAGACCAAAACACGTTCAAAACATCATCTTCCTCATCCATACGCGTATTGCCTAGTGCCATACGCGTACCAGCCATCTCATACGCGTATTGCCTAGTGCCATACGCGTATGACCAGAAACCAGAACTCTCAGATCTGCAATGGCTTTCTCTGCTACGGGATCTATCCAATTTACCCTTCCACAGTCCAAATTTCACACAATATTACACATAACATCTAACACGAATCATACATTTTCGATTTCACAAATTGTTAACCTTTCTACCTCTAATTCCTACGAATTTCTCATCAATCATCACCCAAATTCGTTCATCAATAAGTCACAAGTTCATCACATATATCATTCAATCAGAGGCAATTTCAATGGTTTCTCACTACCCATCACATACTATCCCATAATACCCGTTAATCGATGATAAACCCCCCTTACCTGAGTTAATCCGGCACTTCCGTTAGCTTCAAGCTTTTCCTCTTCTCTTGCTCTGCCTCTTTGCCTTTTTCCACTTTCAGCCACTTCTCTGTTCCTTTTCACGTGAAAACCCTTTTTACCACAAATGGGACTTTTTATTATTCCAACTTATTTTATTCCAATAAAATAATAACCCAATAATGATTATTCCAAAATAATAATAATAATCCAACTTCCAATTATTCAATTAAATTAATAAATAAAATATTAATTTAAATTAAATAATTATCTTATTTTAATTGGGGTGTTACAACTCTCCCCCACTAAAAGAGTTTTCGTCCTCGAAAACATACCTCAAGCGAACAACTCCGGATAAGACTCCTTCATCTGGCTCTCAAGTTCCCAAGTCACATTGCCACCTGCTGGTCCTCCCCAAGCTACCTTCACCAAGGCGATCTCTTTACCCCGCAACTGCTTCAACTCTCGATCCTCGATCCTCATAGGTGATGTTTCAACAGTCAGGTTATCTCTCACCTGTACATCATCTATTTGGACTACATACGACGGATCATGAATGTTCCTCCTCAACTGAGACACATGAAAAACCTCATGCAAATTCGCAAGCGATGGCGGTAAAGCGATACGATAGGCTACCTCTCCTATCCCCTCCAAAATCTGATAAGGACCAATAAATCGAGGTGTCAACTTCTTCGACTTCAAAGCTCGACCAACACCAGTTATCGGAGTAACACGAAGAAACACATGATCTCCCTCTTGGAACTCAAGTGACTTCCTCCTCTTATCATGATAACTCTTCTGACGACTCTGAGAAATTCTCATTTTCTCCTGAATCATCTTAATCTTTTCCGTAGTTTGTTGAACAATCTCCGGTCCAACCACAGCACTCTCACCGGACTCATACCAACATAAAGGTGTCCGACATCTCCTACCATACAAAGCTTCAAACGGTGCCATACCAATGCTCGAATGAAAACTATTGTTGTAGGTAAACTCAATCAAAGGCAAATAACCATCCCAAGCACCTCCCTTTTCCAAAACACAAGCTCTCAAAAGATCCTCTAATGACTGAATCGTCCTCTCAGTCTGACCATCAGTCTGCGGATGATATGCAGAACTCAATCTCAGCTTAGTTCCCAAAGCTCTCTGCAAACCTTCCCAAAATTTCGATGTAAATCTAGGATCTCTGTCCGAAACAATACTCGACGGAATACCATGCAAACTTACAATCTTCTCCATATACAACTCGGCTAATCTCTCTAACGGATAATCCATTCTGATCGGAATGAAATGAGCCGACTTCGTCAATCTATCAACAATTACCCATATAGCCTCAAAATTCTTACTTGTTCTCGGCAAACCAGAAACAAAATCCATACTGATACTATCCCACTTCCACTCTGGAATAGCCAACGGTTGCATTAGCCCAGACGGCTTCTGATGCTCAATCTTTGACTTCTGACGAGTCAAACAGAAATAAACAAAACTCGCAATTTCTTTCTTCATTCCCGGCCACCAAAATAACTTCTTCAAATCATGATACATCTTCGTAGCTCCAGGATGAATACTCAGGCCACTACGATGTCCTTCCTCAAGAATACTCTTCTTAAGTTCGGTAACATCCGGAATACACACTCGATTACCAAATTTCAAGACACCATTCTCATCAACTCTGAATTCACCACCTTGACCTTGATTCACTAGAGTCAGCTTATCAACCAAAAGCATATCGGATTTCTGACCCTCTCTGATCTCATCCAAAATACCATTCGTTAACTTCAACATCCCCAATTTAACACTATTGTGAGTACTTTCACACACCAAACTCAAGTCTCTAAACTGCTCAATTAAATCCAATTCCTTAACCATTAACATAGACATATGCAATGATTTCCGACTCAATGCATCAGCCACTACATTTGCTTTACCCGGATGGTAATTCAAACCAAAGTCATAATCCTTCAGAAATTCTAACCATCTCCTCTGTCTCATATTCAGCTCTTTCTGATCAAACAAATACTTTAAACTCTTATGGTCACTGAAAACTTCAAATCTTGACCCGTACAAGTAATGCCTCCATAACTTCAGAACAAATACCACGGCTGCCAACTCTAAATCATGTGTCGGATAGTTCCTCTCATGAACCCTTAGCTGTCTTGAAGCATAAGCTATAACCTGCTTATTCTGCATCAACACACCACCTAAACCCAACAATGAAGCATCACAATAAACCTCGAATAGTTCCGACGAACTCGGTAATATCAGGATAGGAGCAGTAGTCAACCTTCTCTTTAACTCTTGGAAACCTTCTTCACATTTCGAATCCCAAACAAACGCTTGTCCCTTTCTAGTCAACATTGTCAACGGTAACGCCAACTTAGAAAATCCCTCAATGAACTTCCTATAATAACCAGCCAAACCAAGAAAACTTCGAATCTCAGCAACAGACTTCGGAGCTTCCCACTTAGATACCGCTTCTATCTTAGAAGGATCAACAGCAACACCACCTCTTGAAATCACATGACCAAGAAAACTAACCTCTCCTAACCAAAATTCACATTTAGACAGTTTAGCAAATAACTTCTTTTCTCGTAGAATTCCCAAAACCACTCTCAAATGCTCAGCATGCTCTTCTTCAGATTTCGAATACACCAAAATGTCATCAATAAACACTACCACAAACTTGTCTAGGTACGGATGGAAAATCCTATTCATATACTCCATAAATACTCCAGGCGCATTAGTCACACCAAAAGGCATTACAGAATACTCATAATGTCCATACCTTGTTCTGAAAGAAGTCTTCTGAATATCTTCAGTTTTCACACGTATCTGATGATACCCAGATCTCAAATCTATTTTGCTGAACACACTCGCACCAACCAATTGATCCATCAAATCATCAATCCTCGGCAAAGGATACCGATTCTTGATCGTCACTTTATTCAGTTGCCTGTAGTCCACACACAACCTCATAGTACCTTCTTTCTTCTTAACCAACAACACTGGTGCACCCCACGGTGACACACTCGGACGAATAAATTTCTTATCCAATAAATCTTCCAACTGACTCTTCAGTTCAGTTAACTCAACAGCAGACATACGGTACGGAGCCATCGATATTGGTCTAGTACCAGGTACCAAATCAATCGAGAACTCAACTTCACGCTCTGGCGGCAATTCATTCACTTCTTCAGGAAACACATCAGGAAAATCACACACCACAGCCAGATCACAAATCACCAGTTTATCTTTAGCTTCCAAAGTCGCTAACAGCATAAACAACTCTGCCCCATCTGCTACTTCCTCATTCACCTGCCTCGCCGATAGAAACAAACTCTTTCCTTCCTCAATCCCAGGAAATATCACAGTCTTATCAAAACAGTTGATAGAAACTCGGTTAAACACCAACCAATTCATACCCAGGATAACATCAATCTGCACTAGTGGAAGACACACAAGGTCTATCCCAAAGTCTCTACCAAAAATACTCAAAGGACAACTCAAACAAACTGAAGTAGTAGTCACTGAACCCTTCGCAGGAGTATCAATCACCATACTTCCAAGCATCTTAGATATCTCTAACTTAAGTTTCACAGCACAATCCAAAGATATAAAGGAATGAGTAGCGCCTGTGTCAATAATAGCTACAAGAGGAAAGCCATTAATATAACACGTACCTCGGATCAAACAATCATCTGCAGAAGTCTCAGAACCCGATAAAGCAAAGACCTTGCCTCCTGACTGATTCTCTTTCTTCGGCTTAGGACACTGTGGACTGATATGACCCACTTCTCCACAGTTGAAACAAGTCACAGTCTTCAACCGACACTCTGCAGCCAAATGACCACCTTTTCCACACTTGAAACACTTCATCTCAGCACTGGTACACTCATGAACACGATGTCCAGCCCGACCACATCTATAACACTTAACAGGAGCACTAGAGTCTCCCCCACTAGGCCTCTTCATCCCACTCTGCCGCTGGAAACCTTTGCCAGCTGCATACGGTTTTCCACGATCAATCTGATTCTTACCTTTCCTATCAACCCTTTGCTGATAGCTCTCTGCTCTAGCCTTGGAATCCTGTTCGAAAATCCTGCAACAGTCAACCAAATCAGAAAACACCCTGATCCGCTGATATCCAATCGCCTGCTTGATCTCGGGACGCAACCCGTTCTCAAACTTCACACATTTGGAAAATTTCCCAGTAGCCTCACTATAGGGAGTATAATACTTTGACAGCTCTGTGAACTTAGCAGCATACTCAGTAACAGACCGGTTACCCTGCTTTAATTCCAAGAATTCTATTTCTTTCTTTCCTCTGACATCCTCTGGAAAGTACTTCCTCAGAAATCTCTCTCTGAACACAGCCCAAGTGATCTCAGCATTTCCAGCAGATTCCAACTCAGTGCGGGTAGCAACCCACCAATCATCAGCTTCCTCTGACAGCATATGCGTACCGAACCTGACCTTCTGGTTATCGGCACACTCCGTTACTCGGAAGATTCTCTCGATCTCCTTCAACCACTTCTGAGCGCCATCTGGATCGTATGCTCCCTTAAACATTGGAGGATTGTTCTTCTGGAACTCACTCAGTTGACGAGCAGCTCCCATTCCCACAACATTCGGATTCCCTCCAAGTACTCCAGCTAGCATACCCAGAGCCTCAGCAATCGCAGCATCGTCTCTACCTCTTCCAGCCATCTCTGTTCTGAAAACCCAACAAACTGAAACAATGAGTACTGATAGGTTACACAACACCTATACCGTACAGGGGAAACAGAATAATTACGACTCGACTCGACCGACTATGCTCTGATACCACTAATGTAACACCCTTCTAAATACCCCAAAATATTTAATTAAAATAATAACATATCAATCAGAGTAATTATGCCCCGAAGGGTGTCACACAATCATTTCACAACAATTATCAAAATATCCTGTCATGCTCATTTATTAAATCAAAATAAGACTCTTTTGCATAATTCGCAGCGGGTACAAAACATCGACATTCAAATCATGTACTACATTACATGTAAAGTTGAATCAACAACTAAATTAAAACATAGTCAAACATTCCCTCCCGATGTTACATCTACCAGAGCATGACCCACTAAGGACGACACTAGACTCCATAGCACTAGCTTCTACTCAACTCACTGCTCGTTACCTGAAAAATAGATGTAAGGGTGAGTTCCTCAATCAATATAATAAGCATTATAGAACAACATGTAATGCTAAGTAAATAACACATCAATTCACCCAAATCAGACTACGCACTCAGCAACGGCAATATCCGTTCAAACATCATATTCAACAGTAACATATAGCATATGTATAATCTCAACCATACTCAACATCAACAACACAACACATAACACACATATAATACTGGAATACATCCATTCATATTATATGCCATACATTCATTATGAAATGAGACTCCACACATGCGGTACCGACTATTCTTGAACATACAGTTCAAGCTCACCGATCAACTCCAGATACGGCTACTAAGCTCACTAGTCCCACTCATTTGAGATCTAATGACTCACTCACCAATTCCTCACCATGGGAATTAGCTACAGCCCCGAAGGCTAGACTATGCACACTAATCATCTAGCATGCAAACATCAACAACAAACCCACCATGGTTCACTCACTAATTCCTCACCATGGGAATTAGCTACAGCCCCAAAGGCTAGAATAAGCATGCTAATCACCTAGCAATGCAACAACAACAACAACAATTCAAGAATAGACATAAGCTCACACTCTAAGCCATAAAACAGTCTATTCACAAATGCATACATAACTGATACATTCACAGCATCATGCTTATCATCACACATCATTAATACATTTTATCACAAAAGCATATCCCATCATGCCACATAATCAAATACAGTATTAGCACACTCTACTAATACCTATACCACTCAAAACAACGGGAAATGATCCCTGCTACATCATACATCAGCTAAGTACATCACTCAGCCTAAACAACCAAAAACTGCACAACAACAGCACAGAAAATCACAATTCTGCCCATACGCGTATTGCCTATGCCCATACGCGTATTGCCCACGCCTGACCAAATCCATACGCGTAATGCCCATGCCCATACGCGTATGCTACGCGTATCACATTCCCATACGCGTACCAACAGAGACCAAAACACGTTCAAAACATCATCTTCCTCATCCATACGCGTATTGCCTAGTGCCATACGCGTACCAGCCATCTCATACGCGTATTGCCTAGTGCCATACGCGTATGACCAGAAACCAGAACTCTCAGATCTGCAATGGCTTTCTCTGCTACGGGATCTATCCAATTTACCCTTCCACAGTCCAAATTTCACACAATATTACACATAACATCTAACACGAATCATACATTTTCGATTTCACAAATTGTTAACCTTTCTACCTCTAATTCCTACGAATTTCTCATCAATCATCACCCAAATTCGTTCATCAATAAGTCACAAGTTCATCACATATATCATTCAATCAGAGGCAATTTCAATGGTTTCTCACTACCCATCACATACTATCCCATAATACCCGTTAATCGATGATAAACCCCCCTTACCTGAGTTAATCCGGCACTTCCGTTAGCTTCAAGCTTTTCCTCTTCTCTTGCTCTGCCTCTTTGCCTTTTTCCACTTTCAGCCACTTCTCTGTTCCTTTTCACGTGAAAACCCTTTTTACCACAAATGGGACTTTTTATTATTCCAACTTATTTTATTCCAATAAAATAATAACCCAATAATGATTATTCCAAAATAATAATAATAATCCAACTTCCAATTATTCAATTAAATTAATAAATAAAATATTAATTTAAATTAAATAATTATCTTATTTTAATTGGGGTGTTACAACTCTCCCCCACTAAAAGAGTTTTCGTCCTCGAAAACATACCTCAAGCGAACAACTCCGGATAAGACTCCTTCATCTGGCTCTCAAGTTCCCAAGTCACATTGCCACCTGCTGGTCCTCCCCAAGCTACCTTCACCAAGGCGATCTCTTTACCCCGCAACTGCTTCAACTCTCGATCCTCGATCCTCATAGGTGATGTTTCAACAGTCAGGTTATCTCTCACCTGTACATCATCTATTTGGACTACATGCGACGGATCATGAATGTACCTCCTCAACTGAGACACATGAAAAACCTCATGCAAATTCGCAAGCGATGGCGGTAAAGCGATACGATAGGCTACCTCTCCTATCCCCTCCAAAATCTGATAAGGACCAATAAATCGAGGTGTCAACTTCTTCGACTTCAAAGCTCGACCAACACCAGTTATCGGAGTAACACGAAGAAACACATGATCTCCCTCTTGGAACTCAAGTGACTTCCTCCTCTTATCATGATAACTCTTCTGACGACTCTGAGAAATTCTCATTTTCTCCTGAATCATCTTAATCTTTTCCGTAGTTTGTTGAACAATCTCCGGTCCAACCACAGCACTCTCACCGGACTCATACCAACATAAAGGTGTCCGACATCTCCTACCATACAAAGCTTCAAACGGTGCCATACCAATGCTCGAATGAAAACTATTGTTGTAGGTAAACTCAATCAAAGGCAAATAACCATCCCAAGCACCTCCCTTTTCCAAAACACAAGCTCTCAAAAGATCCTCTAATGACTGAATCGTCCTCTCAGTCTGACCATCAGTCTGCGGATGATATGCAGAACTCAATCTCAGCTTAGTTCCCAAAGCTCTCTGCAAACCTTCCCAAAATTTCGATGTAAATCTAGGATCTCTGTCCGAAACAATACTCGACGGAATACCATGCAAACTTACAATCTTCTCCATATACAACTCGGCTAATCTCTCTAACGGATAATCCATTCTGATCGGAATGAAATGAGCCGACTTCGTCAATCTATCAACAATTACCCATATAGCCTCAAAATTCTTACTTGTTCTCGGCAAACCAGAAACAAAATCCATACTGATACTATCCCACTTCCACTCTGGAATAGCCAACGGTTGCATTAGCCCAGACGGCTTCTGATGCTCAATCTTTGACTTCTGACGAGTCAAACAGGAATAAACAAAACTCGCAATTTCTTTCTTCATTCCCGGCCACCAAAATAACTTCTTCAAATCATGATACATCTTCGTAGCTCCAGGATGAATACTCAGGCCACTACGATGTCCTTCCTCAAGAATACTCTTCTTAAGTTCGGTAACATCCGGAATACACACTCGATTACCAAATTTCAAGACACCATTCTCATCAACTCTGAATTCACCACCTTGACCTTGATTCACTAGAGTCAGCTTATCAACCAAAAGCATATCGGATTTCTGACCCTCTCTGATCTCATCCAAAATACCATTCGTTAACTTCAACATCCCCAATTTAACACTATTGTGAGTACTTTCACACACCAAACTCAAGTCTCTAAACTGCTCAATTAAATCCAATTCCTTAACCATTAACATAGACATATGCAATGATTTCCGACTCAATGCATCAGCCACTACATTTGCTTTACCCGGATGGTAATTCAAACCAAAGTCATAATCCTTCAGAAATTCTAACCATCTCCTCTGTCTCATATTCAGCTCTTTCTGATCAAACAAATACTTTAAACTCTTATGGTCACTGAAAACTTCAAATCTTGACCCGTACAAGTAATGCCTCCATAACTTCAGAACAAATACCACGGCTGCCAACTCTAAATCATGTGTCGGATAGTTCCTCTCATGAACCCTTAGCTGTCTCGAAGCATAAGCTATAACCTGCTTATTCTGCATCAACACACCACCTAAACCCAACAATGAAGCATCACAATAAACCTCGAATAGTTCCGACGAACTCGGTAATATCAGGATAGGAGCAGTAGTCAACCTTCTCTTTAACTCTTGGAAACCTTCTTCACATTTCGAATCCCAAACAAACGCTTGTCCCTTTCTAGTCAACATTGTCAACGGTAACGCCAACTTAGAAAATCCCTCAATGAACTTCCTATAATAACCAGCCAAACCAAGAAAACTTCGAATCTCAGCAACAGACTTCGGAGCTTCCCACTTAGATACCGCTTCTATCTTAGAAGGATCAACAGCAACACCACCTCTTGAAATCACATGACCAAGAAAACTAACCTCTCCTAACCAAAATTCACATTTAGACAGTTTAGCAAATAACTTCTTTTCTCGTAGAATTCCCAAAACCACTCTCAAATGCTCAGCATGCTCTTCTTCAGATTTCGAATACACCAAAATGTCATCAATAAACACTACCACAAACTTGTCTAGGTACGGATGGAAAATCCTATTCATATACTCCATAAATACTCCAGGCGCATTAGTCACACCAAAAGGCATTACAGAATACTCATAATGTCCATACCTTGTTCTGAAAGAAGTCTTCTGAATATCTTCAGTTTTCACACGTATCTGATGATACCCAGATCTCAAATCTATTTTGCTGAACACACTCGCACCAACCAATTGATCCATCAAATCATCAATCCTCGGCAAAGGATACCGATTCTTGATCGTCACTTTATTCAGTTGCCTGTAGTCCACACACAACCTCATAGTACCTTCTTTCTTCTTAACCAACAACACTGGTGCACCCCACGGTGACACACTCGGACGAATAAATTTCTTATCCAATAAATCTTCCAACTGACTCTTCAGTTCAGTTAACTCAACAGCAGACATACGGTACGGAGCCATCGATATTGGTCTAGTACCAGGTACCAAATCAATCGAGAACTCAACTTCACGCTCTGGCGGCAATTCATTCACTTCTTCAGGAAACACATCAGGAAAATCACACACCACAGCCAGATCACAAATCACCAGTTTATCTTTAGCTTCCAAAGTCGCTAACAGCATAAACAACTCTGCCCCATCTGCTACTTCCTCATTCACCTGCCTCGCCGATAGAAACAAACTCTTTCCTTCCTCAATCCCAGGAAATATCACAGTCTTATCAAAACAGTTGATAGAAACTCGGTTAAACACCAACCAATTCATACCCAGGATAACATCAATCTGCACTAGTGGAAGACACACAAGGTCTATCCCAAAGTCTCTACCAAAAATACTCAAAGGACAACTCAAACAAACTGAAGTAGTAGTCACTGAACCCTTCGCAGGAGTATCAATCACCATACTTCCAAGCATCTTAGATATCTCTAACTTAAGTTTCACAGCACAATCCAAAGATATAAAGGAATGAGTAGCGCCTGTGTCAATAATAGCTACAAGAGGAAAGCCATTAATATAACACGTACCTCGGATCAAACAATCATCTGCAGAAGTCTCAGAACCCGATAAAGCAAAGACCTTGCCTCCTGACTGATTCTCTTTCTTCGGCTTAGGACACTGTGGACTGATATGACCCACTTCTCCACATTTGAAACAAGTCACAGTCTTCAACCGACACTCTGCAGCCAAATGACCACCTTTTCCACACTTGAAACACTTCATCTCAGCACTGGTACACTCATGAACACGATGTCCAGCCCGACCACATCTATAACACTTAACAGGAGCACTAGAGTCTCCCCCACTAGGCCTCTTCATCCCACTCTGCCGCTGGAAACCTTTGCCAGCTGCATACGGTTTTCCACGATCAATCTGATTCTTACCTTTCCTATCAACCCTTTGCTGATAGCTCTCTGCTCTAGCCTTGGAATCCTGTTCGAAAATCCTGCAACAGTCAACCAAATCAGAAAACACCCTGATCCGCTGATATCCAATCGCCTGCTTGATCTCGGGACGCAACCCGTTCTCAAACTTCACACATTTGGAAAATTTCCCAGTAGCCTCACTATAGGGAGTATAATACTTTGACAGCTCTGTGAACTTAGCAGCATACTCAGTAACAGACCGGTTACCCTGCTTTAATTCCAAGAATTCTATTTCTTTCTTTCCTCTGACATCCTCTGGAAAGTACTTCCTCAGAAATCTCTCTCTGAACACAGCCCAAGTGATCTCAGCATTTCCAGCAGATTCCAACTCAGTGCGGGTAGCAACCCACCAATCATCAGCTTCCTCTGACAGCATATGCGTACCGAACCTGACCTTCTGGTTATCGGCACACTCCGTTACTCGGAAGATTCTCTCGATCTCCTTCAACCACTTCTGAGCGCCATCTGGATCGTATGCTCCCTTAAACATTGGAGGATTGTTCTTCTGGAACTCACTCAGTTGACGAGCAGCTCCCATTCCCACAACATTCGGATTCCCTCCAAGTACTCCAGCTAGCATACCCAGAGCCTCAGCAATCGCAGCATCGTCTCTACCTCTTCCAGCCATCTCTGTTCTGAAAACCCAACAAACTGAAACAATGAGTACTGATAGGTTACACAACACCTATACCGTACAGGGGAAACAGAATAATTACGACTCGACTCGACCGACTATGCTCTGATACCACTAATGTAACACCCTTCTAAATACCCCAAAATATTTAATTAAAATAATAACATATCAATCAGAGTAATTATGCCCCGAAGGGTGTCACACAATCATTTCACAACAATTATCAAAATATCCTGTCATGCTCATTTATTAAATCAAAATAAGACTCTTTTGCATAATTCCCAGCGGGTACAAAACATCGACATTCAAATCATGTACTACATTACATGTAAAGTTGAATCAACAACTAAATTAAAACATAGTCAAACATTCCCTCCCGATGTTACATCTACCAGAGCATGACCCACTAAGGACGACACTAGACTCCATAGCACTAGCTTCTACTCAACTCACTGCTCGTTACCTGAAAAATAGATGTAAGGGTGAGTTCCTCAATCAATATAATAAGCATTATAGAACAACATGTAATGCTAAGTAAATAACACATCAATTCACCCAAATCAGACTACGCACTCAGCAACGGCAATATCCGTTCAAACATCATATTCAACAGTAACATATAGCATATGTATAATCTCAACCATACTCAACATCAACAACACAACACATAACACACATATAATACTGGAATACATCCATTCATATTATATGCCATACATTCATTATGAAATGAGACTCCACACATGCGGTACCGATTATTCTTGAACATACAGTTCAAGCTCACCGATCAACTCCAGATACGGCTACTAAGCTCACTAGTCCCACTCATTTGAGATCTAATGACTCACTCACCAATTCCTCACCATGGGAATTAGCTACAGCCCCGAAGGCTAGACTATGCACACTAATCATCTAGCATGCAAACATCAACAACAAACCCACCATGGTTCACTCACTAATTCCTCACCATGGGAATTAGCTACAGCCCCAAAGGCTAGAATAAGCATGCTAATCACCTAGCAATGCAACAACAACAACAACAATTCAAGAATAGACATAAGCTCACACTCTAAGCCATAAAACAGTCTATTCACAAATGCATACATAACTGATACATTCACAGCATCATGCTTATCATCACACATCATTAATACATTTTATCACAAAAGCATATCCCATCATGCCACATAATCAAATACAGTATTAGCACACTCTACTAATACCTATACCACTCAAAACAACGGGAAATGATCCCTGCTACATCATACATCAGCTAAGTACATCACTCAGCCTAAACAACCAAAAACTGCACAACAACAGCACAGAAAATCACAATTCTGCCCATACGCGTATTGCCTATGCCCATACGCGTATTGCCCACGCCTGACCAAATCCATACGCGTAATGCCCATGCCCATACGCGTATGCTACGCGTATCACATTCCCATACGCGTACCAACAGAGACCAAAACACGTTCAAAACATCATCTTCCTCATCCATACGCGTATTGCCTAGTGCCATACGCGTACCAGCCATCTCATACGCGTATTGCCTAGTGCCATACGCGTATGACCAGAAACCAGAACTCTCAGATCTGCAATGGCTTTCTCTGCTACGGGATCTATCCAATTTACCCTTCCACAGTCCAAATTTCACACAATATTACACATAACATCTAACACGAATCATACATTTTCGATTTCACAAATTGTTAACCTTTCTACCTCTAATTCCTACGAATTTCTCATCAATCATCACCCAAATTCGTTCATCAATAAGTCACAAGTTCATCACATATATCATTCAATCAGAGGCAATTTCAATGGTTTCTCACTACCCATCACATACTATCCCATAATACCCGTTAATCGATGATAAACCCCCCTTACCTGAGTTAATCCGGCACTTCCGTTAGCTTCAAGCTTTTCCTCTTCTCTTGCTCTGCCTCTTTGCCTTTTTCCACTTTCAGCCACTTCTCTGTTCCTTTTCACGTGAAAACCCTTTTTACCACAAATGGGACTTTTTATTATTCCAACTTATTTTATTCCAATAAAATAATAACCCAATAATGATTATTCCAAAATAATAATAATAATCCAACTTCCAATTATTCAATTAAATTAATAAATAAAATATTAATTTAAATTAAATAATTATCTTATTTTAATTGGGGTGTTACATACATGACACAACCTGAAGGATTTGACATACCAGAGGAAGCCCAAAAGATATGTAAGTTACAAAGATCAATCTATGGATTGAAGCAAGCTTCCAGAAGCTGGAATCTTCGTTTTGATGAAACAGTAAAACAATATGGATTCATCAAGAACGAAGATGAGCCTTGTGTCTACAAGAAGGTTAGTGGGAGCATGATCGTTTTCCTGGTATTATATGTAGATGACATATTACTCATTGGAAACGATATCCCTACCCTACAACAAGTAAAGTCTTGGTTGGGGAAATGCTTTTCTATGAAGGACCTAGGTGAAGCAGCCTATATATTAGGAATCAGAATCTATAGAGATAGATCACAAAAACTGCTTGGCCTAAGTCAGAGTACATACATAGACAAAGTGTTGAGACGCTTTAATATGCATGATTCCAAGAAAGGATTCATACCTATGCAACATGGCCTGTGTCTATCAAAAACACAATCCCCTTTAACTAAGGAAGAAAGGGATCGCATGAATAAGATTCCATATGCATCTGCAATAGGATCTATCATGTATGCCATGTTATGTACTCGACCAGATGTCTCGTATGCTTTGAGTGCAACGAGTAGGTACCAATCTGATCCTGGTGATGCTCACTGGGTAGCAGTCAAAAATATCCTTAAGTATTTAAGAAGGACTAAGGACTCATTCTTGATATATGGAGGTCAGGAAGAGTTGGCTGTAATTGGATACACCGATGCCAGCTTCCAGACAGATAAGGATGACTTTAGATCGCAATCTGGTTATGTGTTTTGCTTAAACGGTGGCGCTGTGAGCTGGAAAAGTTCAAAGCAAGATACAGTTGCTGATTCTACAACCGAGGCCGAGTATATTGCTGCCTCAAGTGCAGCAAAGGAAGCTGTTTGGATCAAAAAGTTCATTAGTGAACTTGGCATAGTTCCTAGCATTATGGATCCCATTGGTCTCTACTGTGATAACAATGGTGCTATCGCACAAGCCAAGGAGCCTAGATCTCACCAACGATCCAAACACATACTTAGGCGTTATCATCTCATTCGAGAGATAATAGATAGAGGAGATGTGAAAATATGCAGAGTACCTACACTTGACAATATTGCTGACCCACTGACAAAGCCTCTTGCGCAGCAGAAGCATGATGGCCATACTAGATCTATGGGTATTAAGGGTATGCCTGATTGGCTCTAGTGCTAGTGGGAGATTGTTGGTGTAAGCCCTAGAGGCCAATACTTTTGGTACTTGTATCGAATTATTTATTAATAATAAAAGGCTTTTTCTTTATTACGTTTGTTTAATAAAGTCCCTAGAATAGTTAGTCTGTTTAATGTATCAAGTATGACTTAATCATGAGATCACATTAAACATAAGGACACTAATCTTAAAGTATCCGTAGTCGAGCTTTAGTGTGAAGTGGGATAACATTAAAGCATTAAGACTATTATGTTTGTAGACTGATGATCACATCTCATGGATCATGGATAAAGAGTTATCAAGTCTTAAACATAGGTATGAATATTAAGAGTAATATGTATACCGGATTGACCCGCTATGAGAATACTATATAGAAAGTTATGTAAGGTGTCATAAGTTATTCTCATGGTGATAATAGTGTATTCCACTCTTCGACCTGAAACCACTATGGATCCTAGATGTAGAGTCGAGTGCTTTATTGCTGATCCAACGTTGTCCGTAACTGGATAACCATAAAGACAGTTGATGGGTACTCCACAAAGCATGCTGAGGGACATGAGTGACCTAGGTGGAATTTGCCCATCCTGCATAACAGGATAAATGTCTATGGGCCCAATATTGAACTGGACAAGGATGACACGGTCTATGCCTTGTGTTCAATATAGACATAAGGGCAAAAGGGTAATTATACACATAATTATTATCACAGAAGAAATTGTCAGATCACATGACATTTTCGTGTCTTGGGTAGCAGTGATGTGTTGCTAGATACCGCTCACTGTTTATTATGTTAAATGCGTGATTTAATATAATTGCCAACGTCACGAAAACCTACAGGGTCACACACAAAGGACGGATTGATGAGAGATAGAGTAACTAAGGAATACCGTAAGGTACGGTGCCCTTAAGTGAGCTATAGAGCATCGTAAGGTACGATGTACTTGAGTAGAATACGAAATATGGTAAGGTACCATGAGCTTAAGTGATTTTGGGCATATTATAAGATATAGGCCAAAATACACTTAAGTGGGCTTTTAGCTTGAAGCCCACACAAGTGGTTCTATAAATAGAACCCTTGTGCAGAAGCAAAAATTGGCGGTTGCATTATTTTTCGTTTTCTATCACTCTCTCTCTCACTCAAAGCCTTCATTCGTACCAGCTAGCACTGAGATTGAAGGAACCCGTTCGTGTGGACTGAGTAGAGACGTTGTCATCGTTCAACGTTCGTGATCGCTTCGTGGATCTGCATCAAAGGTTTTGATCGTCACAAGAGATCTGCACCAAAGGTTTCAATCGTTACAATAGGTAAATATTCTATCACTGATCATGACCATTCGTAAGGATCTCTAAAGGAGAAAATTTTAATTTCCGCTGCGTTTTGGACCGCAATTCTCCTTCAAGAAGAGTAGTACCGGGTGGTTGATTCCTGGACCTGTGTGTTTACATGTCTGTTTGTCAGCATTCATCATACATTTTTAGGCATCATGCATACATGCATAATCATAGCATTCAGATACTCATGACGCAGCTGTTGCCGTGTATCTGTTGATGGTTGTCTCCTGCTATTTGTTGATACAGATCTCTCCAGTAGATCCTCCCTAGCAGATATGGGTGTGTCTGATCTCTCCATGTAGAGCCAACCCCTAAGCAGAAAGTGTCTATCCGTTCCTGCCATTTCCCCACTGAGATACATCCTCGTGGATGACGGTTGTTTCCGTTCCCTCCCTACACATAGCGGGATGGGTTTTCCCTATTGAGTTCTTTCCTCATTAGGATGAGTCTTGATTCAGTTTTCCTTTTTGGATCGATCCTAAATTGGCTTCCTTGTAACTGTCTCTTGTGCCTCCCTGGGGCATAAATGAATAG
This sequence comes from Lathyrus oleraceus, assembly GCF_024323335.1. NCBI lineage: Eukaryota > Viridiplantae > Streptophyta > Magnoliopsida > Fabales > Fabaceae > Lathyrus > Lathyrus oleraceus. Next base: position 84,675,315 of record NC_066584.1, on the reverse strand, counting down.
TGACTCACTAACCGGCACTCATTCATCTTATCCTCAGCAGATTGTGTTGGCCTCTACCTACAAACCGGTAGTTGTAAGTCCTATCTTTGTGGTTTTCTACCTACTAACTGGTAGTTGTAAAATCCAACTTTCCTTCCCTAGCAGAGTTAACCCTTTGTGCTCATCCTATTGATGACTGGTTACTTTTCTGTGGTTTTCTACCTACAAACCGGTAGATGTAATCCCCTCTTTGCGGTATTGATATTCTTTTCCCCTCTGGATACTTGCCTTGATCAAGCAGTATTGTCCCCATTGGGTCTTCCCCTGCCTTTGGGTATTTGCTCCGAGTTAGCAACTTTATCCCTTTTTGATTGGTCATCTTTTGCATACCTAGTCCTGGTACCCTGATGCCTTTCTTTTCGGTCGTTTATCCATTTAACAACCTCCAACCTGGTTATGGATAATCTTCCATGCGAGTATGTTATCTACGTTTTGACGGCTATAGATAATATATCTCATGCGCTCTTGGGTCGAAGTCGTCCTCCCCAGTTGAGTAAGATTCGTATTCCTTTGTTCGGAATCGAATGTCCATCCTTTAACAAGTTTGCTTTCGCTCTCTTCAGGATGATGTCGGTCGATCTATCCATCTAACAACCAACCCGGTTATGGATAATCTTCCATGCGAGTATGTTATCTACGTTTTGACGGCTATAGATAATATATCTCATGCGCTCTTGGGTCGAAGTCGTCCTCCCCAGTTGAGTAAGATTCGTATTCCTTTGTTCGGAATCGAATGTCCATCCTTTAACAAGTTTGCTTTCGCTCTCTTCAGGATGATGTCGGTCGATCTATCCATCTAACAACCAACCCGGTTATGGATAATCTTCCATGCGAGTATGTTATCTACGTTTTGACGGCTATAGATAATATATCTCATGCGCTCTTGGGTCGAAGTCGTCCTCCCCAGTTGAGTAAGATTCGTATTCCTTGTGGAATCGAATGTCCATCCTTTAACAAGTTTGGTTTTGCTCTCTTCAGGATGATGTCGGTCGTTTATCCATTTAACAACCTCCAACCTGGTTATGGATAATCTTCCATGCAAGTATGTTATATACGTTTTGACGGCTATAGATAATATATCTCATGCGCTCTTGGGTCGAAGTCGTCCTCCCCAGTTGAGTAAGATTCGTATTCCTTTGTTCGGAATCGAATGTCCATCCTTTAACAAGTTTGCTTTCGCTCTCTTCAGGATGATGTCGGTCGATCTATCCATCTAACAACCAACCCGGTTATGGATAATCTTCCATGCGAGTATGTTATCTACGTTTTGACGGCTATAGATAATATATCTCATGCGCTCTTGGGTCGAAGTCGTCCTCCCCAGTTGAGTAAGATTCGTATTCCTTTGTTCGGAATCGAATGTCCATCCTTTAACAAGTTTGCCTTTGCTCTCTTCAGGATGATGTCGGTCGATCTATCCATTTAACAACCAACCCGGTTATGGATAATCTTCCATGCGAGTATGTTATCTACGTTTTGACGGCTATAGATAATATATCTCATGCGCTCTTGGGTCGAAGTCGTCCTCCCCAGTTGAGTAAGATTCGTATTCCTTTGTTCGGAATCGAATGTCCATCCTTTAACAAGTTTGCTTTCGCTCTCTTCAGGATGATGTCGGTCGATCTATCCATCTAACAACCTCCAACCCGGTTATGGATAATCTTCCATGTGAGTGTATTATCTATGTTTTGACGGCTATAGATAATATATCTCATGCACTCTTTGGTCAATCTTTCGATTGTTATCCCCAGCATAGGTCTTTGGCATGCGTGCCGGATCACTTATCACTGTTTTATCATCTTCGCCGATGCTGATAGGCATGAAGAATTTTCCGGTGTTCAGACCGAAGTGGCATTCAGGCCAATTTCCGATTTTCATATCGAAGAAGTTTCCAACGATCAGGTCGATGTACTTATGGCACTCAGGCCAATTTTTCGGTGTTCAGACCGAAGTGGCGTTCAGGCCAATTTCCGATTTTCATATCGAAGAAGTTTCCGACGATCAGGTCGATGTACTTATGGCACTCAGGCCAATTTTCCGGTGTTCAGACCGAAGTGGCGTTCAGGCCAATTTCCGATTTTCAGACCGACATCAATATTCTCATGGTCCGGTGTTCAGTATTCAGACTGACGGACGGCGCTCAGGCCGTGGTTCTTGGTGTCACCAGTTACCCATATGTTTCTATTTCGGTGATCAGGCCGACTTTCTCCGTTTCAGACGGATCATTGTTTCAAGACTGTTTCTTTGCCGATCCTGACAGGCGTTGTTAATTATTTTCCCAGCAGAGTGCAAATTTCTACGGTTCTTTGGTATTCAATCCCTGTGTACCCTGAAAGTCTGACAGCCGTCGCTCTCATCCATTCGGGTTCCCAGCTGATTGAATAGGGGCAGCTGTAGCACCTCAAATTTGCACCTACCTTTTGTACATACATTCTCATATTAGGTCATAGCATTAACATAGTCCACTGCATAACATTGCATTGTCCCTTTGCCCAAGTACAAGTTCAACTGACAGATTAGGTCAAACTAGTCAAGAGATCAGTCAATCAAGCAAGCAAGTGCAATTTTCATTGAAGCAAGGCCCTAGGGTTGGTACAACATGTTCACATGACCTAGGGGTCCTTTGGAGGTGTTTTGGTCAAGGATTGGATGCTCAGAAGTCATCAGTCAGTGTTCAGTTCACCAGAAACCCTAGAAAGTCAACTATGGTCAACTGTGGTCAACTGTGCCTGATTTTATGGATTTCAAGGTGGGAAATGGTTTGAAAAGGTTTCATTCATGTCCATACAAGTCTCATTCAACATTTCAAAGGTCAAGATTGAAGAATTTGAAGTCAGACAAGAAATTCCCAAAAATAGAAAGTTGACCTGTAATTGGAATTTGCCAAAAATGGAAAGTCTTGCTCCTCAAAATTACATCATGATACAAGATTCAAATGAATTTTTTCCCAACATGAAAGTTGAAGATCTTGTTCTCCCATTTTCAAAAAGTCCAAGAACACTCAATTCCCATGTATGGTTGGCAAGTTATGATCAAATCATTCTCAAAAAATTTTGAACTTCAAAGTGGCATATCTTCCAAACCATTTGGCCAAATTGGGTGGGGTTTTTTGCTACAAGTCATATTTGATGCCCTCTTTCCAAATTTGTCATCACAATTCATCAAAAACTTACCAATCAAAATGGCCATTTTCAAAGTGACTTGAATTAATTAAGTGAGGTGGAAAAATGGAATTTTAAAATAAGCATTTCCAATGATTTTTACCACTTGGAATGGTTCAGAAATGACATTTAGAGTTTGTATAAGGCCCAAATTCGTGCACATCCATGCACCCCATGCAAGTTGAAGTGATTTTTAGCAATTGGTCAAAAACACTCATTTTAAGCAATTGTGATTATCATTTGATTAACCAAGCTTAACAAACCTTAAACAGACTATATATTATTCATTTCCAATCTGCAGAAGCCCTAGCCACACTCTCACAAAACAGAAAAAACTCTCTTGCTCTCAAATTCTCATTTCTTCATCTTTGAAACTTTTCTGAAAAATATTCAAAGAACACGAGCTGGGGTTGGTTGTCTCATAATCCACCATCATTTGGGAAGCATTTGTGAGCATCAAATCACCACTGTAAAGCAAGAATCGCAACTGTTCCATTGAAGCTCTCCCATGGCAGATTTTGATTGAAGCTAGAGGCAAGGCATCTGAGTACTCCATACTTGTCCATTCATCATCTAAAGTATCAAGAGGCATCTGTTTCAACTAAACACAACCAAACAACTCCGAATCATCACAGTTCTTCAAATCTGGTACCTTTAGTTGCTTATAGTTCTTTAAGAACTTTGCTTTGCTTTGCTTAAGAGCAATTTGCATTGAGGTATAACTTCTTATCTTCATGTAGTCTGGAAGACCTGGCCTGTTACTTGGCCAGGCAACTGTCTGAAGTCCTCCTTAAGAGGCAATGTTTGTGACTGTTTACATTTGTCCTTGTATATAGTCAAAGACCTCCTAAGTGAAGAGGCAATTGGCAGAACCCAAGGGATATGCAATCTATCCCCTGCTATCTTGTGTGTCATCTGCTTTGCTCACACCACTGTGTTGATGCATTGCAGATACCAACCCAAGATCTTGTACAATTGTACAGTTGAGTCAGTATCAAATGTGTAGAAGGGTTCCCACTTTCTGAACCCACACATTCTTGTCTTAAGCTCCCCCAGGCCAGGGATAAGAGTTGTGAAGTCTCATCTTCACCCACCTTTCATCTGCTTCACCTTAGCCCCTCAATGGCAAGGTTAAGAGCTAACACTACCCAATTCCAGTGGTTTGTTTGTTGAGGTTGATATGACCCCTCGACTAAAACCTAACCTTGATTGAGCCCATTGTTTGCATATAGTGTGTGCTACTTGTGCTTGTGTGTTTGTTTGACTTGCTTCCTGTGCAAGTTAGGTTTGCTTTAGCTTGCTTCCTGTGCAAGTTAGGTTTGGTGTGGCTTGCTTCCTGTGCAAGTCATGTTTAGGATAGGCTTGCTTCCTGTGCAAGTTAGCTAGAAACCTTAACTTAGGGATGAATTTGCATGATAACATCTAGGCTCGAGTCGTAGTCTCCCTAGTTGTGTCTCCCTCTGTTATCTGGTTAGGCTAGTCCTTTTTCCCTTCGTAGGGGAACTACGTCGCCCTGATCCTCATACCAGATGAGGTACTAAGGCAGGAGATGAGCAGATCTCTCCGGGCGCCCTTTTGTTTTGTTTGTGTGAGTTTGTTTCTCCTTTTCTGGTTGGAGTCCGACGTAAGTCCAGCGATTGGCAGTTGATTTCCTGTGTGTTTCGATTCGGATGCTGATGTAAGTCCAGTGATTGGCATTCGGGCTCCACGTTTGCCTTTGCCTGTGTTTGTTTGTGTGCGTGTCAGCCGAGCTACGAATGCTCTGATTCTCCTTCGTCCAAAGGAGATACGTATGCATAGGGTGCGATATCCTAGCGAGCATGTGTCGTTTCCCTCGTCCGAACTACTTCGACTCTGATGTCTATGCCTGATAGACTAAGTAGGCCCAGGATGTGATATCTTGCCGAGTCGGTTTCAGTCTGTTTTCTTGTGTCTCTTTCAGCCAGTGTGCGTGTGTGAGCAGTGTTTTAGCAACCATTTCTCTTCCTATTGTGCGTGGATCCCGTCGAGTACGACGGATGCGTAGGGGTGCTAATACCTTCCCTTCGCATAACCGACTCCCGATCCCATTCTCTTTGGTCGCGAGACCATGTCTTTTCCAGGTTTACTTCGAGCGTTTCCTTTCCCTCTTTTGGGATAAATAACGCACGGTGGCGGCTCTGTTGTTCTTGTGTTCCCGCCGGTTTTTCGCGTAATGCGACAGAGTGCCTCTGGGCTTTGGAACAAGATTCCAGACATCATTCTTTGTGAATTGATCTAATTCTTCTTGCATGGCTGAAACCCAGTCGTTATCTTGAAGTGCTTCATCACAGGACGTAGGCTCGATCAGAGACACTAGTCCCAGAGGAGTATCTTCAGAGGTCCTGAAGGTAGATCTGGTTCTGACAGGTTCGTCCTTGTTGCCCAGAATCAAATCTTCAGATACGTTGATACGACTTTTAACTTTCTTTGGAATTTCTGGAGATTTAATTTCCTCAGTGTTCTGAGTGACAGTTGCTTCTGGAGCTTTATCAGATCCTGCAAGAGTGATGTCTAAATCTGCAAAATTTTCAACTAGCTTTGACTTTTCAGGGTCAAGCTTATCGTCAAATCTGACATGAATTGATTCTTCCACAATTTTGGTTTCTGTGTTGTATACTCTGTAGCCTTTAGAGCGTTCTGAGTATCCTAACATAATACCTTTCTGTGCTTTGGAATCAAATTTGTTCAGATGTTCTTTAGTGTTTAAAATAAAGCAAGAGCATCCAAAAGGATGAAAATATGAAATGTTTGGTTTTCTTCCTTTACACAGTTCATAGGGAGTCTTTTCCAGAATAGGTCTTATAGAGATTCTGTTCTGAATGTAACACGCTGTATTTACAGCTTCTGCCCAAAAATGCTTTGCCACATTAGTTTCATTGATCATAGTTCTGGCCATCTCTTGGAGTGTCCTATTCTTCCTCTCTACAACTCCATTTTATTGTGGAGTTCTAGGGCAGGAGAAATCATGGGATATTCCATTAGAGTCAAATAATTCCTCAAAGGATTTATTTTCAAATTCCCCACCATGATCACTTCTGACTCTGATAATCTTAGAGTCAAATTCTTTTTTCACTTTGGAGCAGAAACTAGTGAATACAGAGTGAGACTCACTCTTGTGCTTTAGGAATTTTACCCATGTCCAGCGGCTGTAATCATCAACAATGACTAGTCCATACTTCTTTCCATTGACTGATGCTGTTTTCACAGGACCAAATAAGTCAATGTGGAGAAGTTCCAGAGGCTTGGAGGTAGAAACAGCATTTTTCTTTTTAAAAGATGTTTTTGAAAATTTTCCTTTCTGACATGCTTCACACAGAGCATCTGAAGAAAACTTCAGTTTAGGTAGGCCTCTAACTAACTCGAGTTTATTTAGCTGAGAGAGTTTCCTCATGCTAATGTGACCCAAGCGTCTATGCCATACCCATTGCTCTTCGTGAACCGACATCAGACATTTAACATTTTGTTCTTTTAAATCAGAAAGATTAATTTTATAAATGTTGTTTTTCCTCTTGCCTGTGAATAGGACTGAACCATTGTTTTGATTTATGGCTTTACATGTTTTTTGATTAAAGATCACGTCATAACCGTTATCACTTAATTGACTTATGGATAACAAGTTATGCATTAATCCTTCTACGTAAAGAACATCATATATAGAGGGAAGATTACCGTTACCAATAGTTCCGGAGCCTCTGATCCTTCCTTTCTGATCTCCTCTGAAGCCTACAAATCCAGCGTCTTTAAGTTCCAGGCTTTGGAACATAGACTTTCTTCCTGTCATGTGTCGCGAGCATCCAGAGTCCAGGTACCATGACTGGTGTTTGAACTTTGTTGCATAGGATATCTGCAACATAAACAATCTTATGTTTCGGTACCCAGATTCTCTTGGGTCCTTTCTGGTTAGTTTTCCCAGAGTTTCTCATAACTTTGGGTTTTCTAGCATTTTCAAATTTTTGTTCTTGTGTGTGTGTATAGTGATATGAAAATGGAGATTTAAGTTGATCACCAGTAGAAGTTTTATCTTCCTTAGGATCATACCCAATTCCCTTTTTATTGTTCTGACTGACTCCATAAATCATGGATGCCATAGCACTCCTTCCTATCCCATTTTTCAGAAATTCTTGAAAGGCTTCTTCGTATTTATAAATTATTGTATTTGAAGTTTGTGGTGCTTGAGACAACGCTTCTTCCAATTCTAAACATTTTCTTTTTGCTCCATCTTTTTCTAATGTTAAAGATCTGATTTTATCTTCTCGTGCTAGAATTGTCATCTCAAGTTTGCCACATTCTTCAAATTTAGCTTCAAGACAGCCTTTTATATTTTTAAACTTTTGTTTTAATTTCTGATATGAGCTAAGAGTTTCTGACAAGCATGATTCTAGATCAGATCGAGAGAGTTCAGAAAATACCTCTTCAGATTCTTCATCTGAGCTGCTTCTGGATGTGGTAGCCATAAATGCCACATTGGCTTGTTCATCAGAGTCAGATTCTGATGAACCAGATTCACTATCATCCCAGGTAGCCATTAGTCCTTTCTTTGTTCTGAAGGTATTTTTCTTGAAACTTTCTTTTCTGGGATTGTCTTTCTTTAGCTTGGGGCATTCATTCCTGTAGTGACCTGTTTCTTTACATTCATAACAAGTAATATCTTTGTTAGTTTTACCTTTTGAGGTTGATTCTGATCGATCCCCTCTGGGTCTTGGTCTTCTGAAGTTGTTGTTCCTATTTTTCCAGAGTTGTTTAACTCTTCTAGTCAGGAGGGACAATTCTTCTTCATCATCAGAATCTTCTGGTTCAGAGTCATCAGCATCTTCAGTTTCTGCCTGGAAAGCTTTGGTTCTGTCAGATTTGCGTCTTTCAGATCTGGACTTTAATGCTACAGACTTGTTCTTTTTCTGAGGCTCATCTTCCTCTAGTTCTATCTCATGGCTTCTGAGGGAACTGACAAGCTCTTCAAGACTGATATTGTTCAGATCCTTCGACAGTTTCAGGGCAGTGACCATGGTTCTCCACTTCTTTGGCAAACTTCTGACTATCTTTTTGACGTGGTCTGCAGTTGTGTATCCTTTGTCTAGAACCTTGAGACCTGCAATAAGAGTTTGGAATCTAGAGAACATTACCTCTATGGCTTCGTCATCTTCCATTTTGAAGGCTTCATATTTATGGATAAGCGCCAGAGCCTTTGTCTCTTTGACTTGGGAGTTTCCTTTATGAGTCATCTTCAGAGAGTCAAGTATGTCTTTGGTTGTTTCTCTGTTGGTGATCTTTTCATACTCGTTGTAAGATATAGCATTGAGAAGTATGGTTCTGGCCTTGTGGTGATTTTTGAAGACACACTTCTGATCTTCTGACATCTTACTTCTGGGAACTTCAACTCCATTTTCTGAGACTGGAGGTGTGTATCCATCTGGGACAATGTCCCAGAGGTCAGCATCATAACCCAGAAAGAAACTTTCAATTCTATCTTTCCAGTAGTCGAATTTCTCTCCATCAAAAACAGGAGGCTTAGCATTGTAACTGTCTCTTTCATTTGTGTGGGCCATAGTTTTTCTCGTTCTGGATCTCTCTACACTGTTAAGTGTTTGATTAGAAAATCAATAACAGAGCCGAAGCTCTGATACCAATTGAAGGTGAGAAAAACAAGAAAGGGGGGGTTTGAATTGTTTTTGAAAATAAGCACTTTTTCAAAAAAAAACCACACAAGGAATTTATACTGGTTCGCTTATAACACAAAGCTACTCCAGTCCACCCGGCCAAGGTGATTTCGCCTTCAACAAGGACTTAATCCACTAATCTTGAAAGATTGATTACAACCAACGTCTAAGAGAAAGATCTCTTAGTCCTCTCAAGTATACAGACTGCGCAGAGTCACTTGAGGAAATAAAACAATAGATAAAGAACTATGTAATCTAGAGTGCTTCTAGGATAAGCAAATATTACAACAGTAAGACCAAAAGTGTTTCACGTTCTAAGCAAAAGCTTTGTGAAAATATTGAGAGAGAGAGAGAGAGAGAGTTTTTTTTCGTGTATGCTTGCTGCATTTTAATGTTGATTGTTGTTCTTTATATAGGAGTGAAAGGACCGTTGAAATTGATGGCAGATAATTTGTTTTGAATAGGAATTAATGCCATAACTTATGTTGTTTCGTGCCAAAACAACTTTCTCTCCTCGAATAACTTCTTTCCAAATATAGTTCCTTTCCATTTGAATTTGAAGTTAACGTTACTCTTTCTGTATTAGGAAATCCATTACCACAGTCTGAATTTGAAGTTAACGTTACTCTTTCTGTATTAGGAAATTCATTACCAACGTCTGCGTGACTCTGGGAATCTTGGAATCTTCCTGTGTTGATTCTGAGCTTCTGATGAAGTCTTCAGATGACGCTAAGAGCTTCTGGAATGATATTTCGTTGTTCAGAGTCAGAACTTCTAGAGTGCACTTCTTCTTCAGATGCTTCTGATGTTCTGCTGTTTTGCTCAGAGTTAGAACTTCTTGAGCGTGTCTCTACTTTAGATGCTTCTGGTGTTCTGCTGATTTGTATTTGATATGATTCTATATCTGATGACGTCATTAGATCTCTTCCTTCTTTCCTTAGAACCCTGCATACTTAGAAACTTTTCGTTAGGGTGCCATTTTTGGTTTCATCCTTTGTTATCATCAAAATCATGGAATCTGTTGTAGAACAATTTTTGTTCTTACAGAAATGCATGAAAATTACAAAACACAATTTTTTGAAGATTTGAAGACTTTGAGTTGACCATAAGGGTCGGCGCATAGCTCACGGGTCAGCGCATAACTCAGACAAATTGGAGATTGGTCAGCGCATGCGTGCTTGAGTCGACCATAAGGGTCGGCGCATAGCTCACGGGTCAGCGCATAAAACCCTTGAGTCGACCACAGGTCGGCGCATGGCATAGTGATGTTATTCATGGGACAGCGCATGAAACCTTTGAGTCGACCATAGGGGTCGGTGCATTTCCCACGGGTCAGCGCACGCCGACCTATGGTCGACCGCTCGTGCGTAAACTCAGTTTTCTGAGTACTTTCCACTGTTTGAAAAGCTGTTATTTTTGGTTGGTTTGCTAGTTACTATAAATAGAAGTCAAAACACTTTTATCAACTAACATTTGCATATTTGAATTCAAGTGTTCAAGGAAACAAGAAAGAGTGAAAAAGGTGTCCAAGATTCATCATCTTCATCTTCAACATTTCACAACACATCAACTACACACAACCATTTTGGGTGTGCTTTGTGATCGGTTAAAGGCGATAAGGTTCGAAGCCGAGATTGGAGAATCCGGTTCGAGTTGAAGCTTGTGGCAGGTTCTTTCTTGAATAAAACCGTTAAGGTTTTGTCCTCCAATACCGGTTTGTGTTTGGGGTTTTTTGGACGAATTGCTTCATCAATATTCAGCTGAGCGAAGGTGATTAAGAAGAGGAAGTCTTCATCAGTCTAGTAGCAGATTCGGTGATATTAAAGTGAAGGATTTGGGTTCGATTCGTTATGTTTGAGATCAGCCGGGCCGAGGGTTTGAAGAACGAAAGATTCTTCAACAAAGGGGCTGGAATCGGAGGTCTAGCAACAATGATCGAAGGTCTTGATTCATCTTGAATCAAGGAGCAAGGATAGGAAGCATCATTCAACACATTGGGAGTTTTGTTGTTTACTTGCTTTGCAATCCTTGTATAAACGGTTAAATTTCACAGGTGATATCTAATTAAATCATCTCAATTCTAAGTTTAGAATTGAGGGCAGACGTACCCCGAAGCGAGGACGGCGGGGGAACTGCCTCATCAAATCTCTGTCTTCTTTAATTTTCTGCATAATCGTTTTTCAGCTTAAAAATTAAGTGATTTTAGTTTAAGCTATTTTACCAAACGTTGATATAAGTTGAGTAAGAAATTAAAACTGCTGTTTGAATCCAAAGTACAATAGTATATTGTACTAGATAAATTTGAATTACTTACTTAACACAAATATCACTTAGAGTGTTTATGCACACCAAGTGTTTGAGAAATTGCCTAAACCAAAGTTGTCTTAAGTTTGTAACTAGTTTGATTTGGTATTCTGGATCATTGGAACTAGGATTCCTAGTAAGTGAAACATATCATTGATTGTGCAATTAGTGTAGTGATTTGTATTTCACTTTATCTCTAATCCATTAGCTTAACGCATATCCGGTTTTCCAATAACGGTTCATTATAGACTAAAATTTTCCTCGGCCGCTTCCGCACTTAAAACAATTTTTCAAAACCAATTTTAAATTGGTAGCGCCGACTCAAGTTTTTAATTGGGATCTATTCAACCCCCCTTCTAGATCCGTTCCATAGTCTAACAAGTGGTATCAGGAGCTCCGGTTCACTCCGTGCTTCAAAATATAACTTTGATAGAAAATAGCTAACGAACCTAAAGGGGCTTATAATAGAGCTCCCGTTTTCAATGGTGAAAATTATAGTTATTGGAAAGACTGTATGCGGGTGCACATAAATTCCATAGATAGAAAAATATGGAACGTTATTCTCAATGGTCCAATTCAAATAACCATGACCAATGAGAACAACGAATTGGTGCCTAAGCCCGAAGCACAATGGACCGATGATGATGAAAAGAAATACAATTATGATTGGAAAGCCAAAAATATCCTAATCTCCTCATTAGGTGTAGATGAATACTATCGTGTATCCCATTGTCCTACTGCTAAGGCCATGTGGGATTCACTACAAATTTCCCATGAGGGGACGAACGATGTTAAGTTGGCTAGAATCAATACACTAACACAAGAGTTTGATCTCTTTTTCATGGAGCAAGGGGAAACCATTGCTGACATGCAAAAGAGATTCACTCATCTCATCAATCGATTACATTCACTTGGTAGGCCTGTTTCCAATGATATTGCTACTAATAAGATCTTGAGATGTCTTAACAGGGAATGGCAGCCGAAAGTGACCGCCATCAAAGAGGCAAATGATCTTACCACATTGGACTTGACAACATTGTTTGGTAAACTACAAGAGCACGAACAAGTTCTCTTGAGCCTGGAACAACACGAAAAGAAAGATAAGAAGGACAAAGCAAAGGTGAGTGAAAAGAAATCAATAGCTCTAAACACTTCCTCCTCAAAGTCTCAAGCAAAAGACCAAAGTGATTATTCATCGAGCGACGAAGAAGAAGAGGACAAGAGTGAAGATATGGGGCTGTTCGTTAAACCCTACAACCATTACGTAAGAAAGAATGGCATCCAACATTCCGAGAAGAACTTGGTAAACTTCCGGAAACAATCTAGGTACTCTAAAAATGATGACTCAAAAGGAAAAATGACTAGAGGGTCGTGCTACAAGTGTGGAAAGCCGGGTCATTACAAACCGGACTGTCCGATGAACAAGAATACAAAAGAAAAAGAATCATACAAATCACACAAGAAACCATCAAAGCCAAGGAGAGCATACATAGCTTGGGAAAGCGATAGCGACTCCTCCGATGATGAAAGTTCTAGTGATGAAGATGAAAATGCAAACCTATGTCTCTCTGCTCATCAAAATAACAAAAAGAAACATGTACGACATGCTAAATATGAAAAATCCTCTAGTATGTCTCATCATGAATTGCAAACTGCTTTTGATACTTTACACTGTGAAGCGAAAGAGGCCTTTAAAAGGCTTGCCTCAAATAAGATTTTTTTTTCTCATTTGGAACATAAAATTCAAGAATCCGAACGGAAACTTGAGGCACTTAAAGCTTCTATAGTGGAAAGCACAAAAACAAGTTATGAGGACCTTAGAAGTAGAATGATGAACTTTGGGTGTGATAGTTGTTACATTTGGCAAGGTGAAGTAAGAAACCTAAAGGCCAAACTTGACAAGGCACTTGAGCCCAAGATTACCTTTGCTATCGACAAATCAAACTTTCGAAAAAGTATGGTTAATCCATATCAAAAATATAAATATGTTATAAAGGATGAAGATAGCAAAAGTAATCAAAACGTAAATCTCTCTTGTCTTTATTGTTGCAAGAAAGGCCACTCCATTGCTAAATGTAGGTTTAGGAGATTTTTAGTCCCTAAAGGCATCTATCAATGGATGCCCAAATGCAACCATTTCGTTCCTCACCATTCAGGACCCAATAAGCCATTGGGTACCTTCTTTTGTTAATTATATTGTCATAGGTATAATGCCTTGAGACTACCGAGAGAAGATGGGTTCTCGACAGTGGATGCTCAAGGCACATGTCAGGAGACATATCTCTCTTCATTGACTTCGTGGCTAAGAAGAAGGGATATGTAACTTATGGTGACAACAACCGTGGAGCAATACTTGGTAAAGGTAGTGTAGGTAACCCCTCTTCTACTACTATTTCTGACGTATTGCTTGTCGAAGGTCTTAAACACAATCTACTTAGCATCAGTCAATTATGTGACAAAGGATACAATGTATCGTTTTCAAAAGACTGTTGCAAAATTGTACATAATGATGATAAGAAGAGTATGTTTAATGGCCTGCGCGTGAACAATGTTTATATGCTTGACTTAAACGAAGTATCGTTAACAAGTGACAAATGCCTTGTAACAATGAGTGAAGATTCATGGTTATGGCATAGGCGTTTAGCACATGTTAACTTTGACTTACTAAACAAAGTAGTCTCAAAAGATCTAGTCCTAGGTCTCCCCAAAATCAAGTTCACCAAGGATCACCTTTGTGATGCTTGTCAAAAGGGGAAGCAAACGAGGATCTCATTTAAATCCAAAAATGTCGTTTCAACAACGAGACCTCTCGAGCTTCTTCATATGGATTTATTTGGGCCATCTAGGATTAAAAGTCTAGGAGGAAACTATTACGGTTTCGTAATAGTGGACGACTTCTCTCGATTTTGTTGGACTATTTTTTTAGTAAGCAAGAGCGATACGTTCGTCGCCTTTGAAAGATTTGCTAAGCTTTCCCAAAATAAACCAAATACAAACATTGTTGCAATTAGAAGCGATCATGGGCGTGAGTTCGAAAATCACTTATTTGAAGAATATTGCGGTAACCATGGTATTGATCATAACTTCTCCGCTCCACGTACTCCTCAACAAAATGGGGTTGTGGAGCGTAAAAATCGAATTTTGGAAGAATTGGGAAGAACAATGATCAACGAAAGTGGCTTACCGAAATATTTTTGGGCCGACGCCATTAGTACGACTTGTTATGTTCTGAATAGGGTGCTCATTCGCCCCATTCTAAATAAAACACCGTATGAGCTTTTAAAGGGGTGAAAGCCAAATGTTTCTCACTTACATGTTTTTGGTTGCAAATGCTTTGTATTGAACAATGGAAAGGAAAACTTGGGAAAATTCGATTCCAAGGCTGACGAAGGTATCTTCCTTGGATACTCTCAATCTAGCAAAGCATATAGAATATATAACAAACGATTACTTGCTGTAGAAGAGTCTGTACATGTCACGTTTGATGAATCCAATCCGAGAAACGTCGTAAAGGGTAGTGTTTTTCATGGTGCAGGTACATCTACCGAAGACATACTCAAAGGTGGCGAGCCGGGGATTGATCAACCCGACATAGTCAAAATTAAGGAGGACAAAGATGTACACCATGAGGAAACCGAGGTAGCTCATCCGCCTTCAAACGATGATCTCCCTCAAGCTTGGAAGTCTTCCAAAGACCATCCAATCGATAATATTCTCGGAGATATCTCAAAGGGTGTAACAACTCGATCTAAGCTAAGTAATTTTTGTTATCACTTCGCTTTCGTTTCGCAAATGGAACCTAAAAACCCTAAAGAAGCCCTACTCGATGAACACTGGTTTTTATCAATGCAGGAGGAACTTAATCAGTTCACCAGAAATAAGGTTTGGGACCTTGTCCCTCCTCCGCGAGATCATCGAGTAATCGGCACCCGATGGGTGTTTAGGAACAAGCTGGACGAAAACGGGGTAATAACCCGCAATAAGGCGCGTTTAGTCGCGCAAGGGTATAACCAAGAGGAAGGCATCGACTATGAGGAAACTTATGCTCCGGTTGCCCGACTCGAGGCTATACGCCTTCTCCTTGCTTTCGCTTGTGCGAAAGACTTTAAGCTATTCCAAATGGATGTTAAAAGTGCGTTCCTTAACGGTCACATAAATGAAGAGGTTTATGTCGCACAACCTCCGGGTTTCGAATCCCATGAGTATCCTGATCATGTTTATAAACTGAAAAGGGCTTTGTATGGCCTCAAACAAGCTCCTAGAGCTTGGTATGAGAGACTAAGCAAATTCTTACTCGATCAAGGTTACTCAAGAGGAAAGGTTGACACAACCCTCTTCATTAAACGTCAAGGAAAGCATTTGATATTAGTGCAAATTTATGTAGATGATATTATATTTGGGTCTACTAACATGAATCTTGTGAGAGAATTTTCAGACCTTATGCAGGGCGAATTCGAGATGAGTATGATGGGGGAGCTCACATACTTTCTCGGTTTGCAAATTAAACAGCTCAAAGAAGGGACTTTCGTGAGCCAAACAAAGTACTGTTTGGACCTTTTCAAGAGATTTGACATGGCAAAAGCTAAAGCCATAGACACCCTCATGCCTACGTGTACAAACTTGAACAAAGATGAAGACGGTAAGGAAGTAGATGTAAAACGGTATAGAGGTATGATTGGATCACTCCTTTATCTTACTGCTTCTCGTCCCGATATTATGTTTAGCGTATGCATGTGCGCAAGATATCAATCATGTCCCAAGGAATCCCATCTAAAAGCTGTCAAACGAATACTTCGATACCTATCCGGTACTCCGAAGTATGGACTATGGTATTCCAAAGGCAATGATTGTTCATTGGTAGGTTTCTCTGATTCCGATTTTGCCGGTTGCAAATCGGATAGGAAAAGCACCAGTGGCACTTGTCACTTATTTTCAAACTCTTTGGTCAGTTGGCATAGCAAGAAACAGGTTTCAGTTGCTTTGTCAACCGCCGAAGCGGAATACGTTGCCTCCGGTGGTTGTTGTGCCCAAATCCTATGGATTAAGCAACAACTATTGGATTTTAACCTCAAACTTGAACGTATTCCCATTTTTTGTGACAATACAAGTGCCATTAACCTGACCAAGAATCCTGTGCTGCATTCTCGCACCAAACATATCGAAATTCGACACCACTTTCTTCGGGATCATGTAGAGAAAGGTGACATTGTATTTGAACATGTTAATACTGAAAATCAACTAGCGGACATCTTCACAAAGCCGCTAGCCACTGAACCTTTCTTTCATATCCGCCGAGAACTTGGTATTCTAGATATTTCGGAACGGGCACTATAATCTGCTGTTTTACCTTATTCCTTTTAAGACTATAATCTTGTACTTCTAACAAGCTGATGTTGTTGCAAGCACAAGTTTATTGTTCACCAAGTCACTCCGACATCAAGGTGATACTGCTCCCTTCTCTCTCTCTCTATCTCTCTCTGCATAGATTCATGGTTAACATAGCTATACCACATATTGATATTGTATATATATATATATATATGCATGATGTATCTCTTTGGATGTTTATTGCTGTATGGCATGTTAATTATGCATCAAACCTGTCAACGCATGTATAAAATAGTGAAAAACTGAAATTCTGACTGTATGAGTCGACCGCAGCAGGGCTATGGTCGACGCACGCTTAATATTTTCTGTATTTTCTCAAAAATCAAACAGTATGCGTCGACGCATACAGAGGTATGGTCGACGCATCGCTCAAAAATTTTATTTTCTGCAGAAAAATTTGAAACGTTTCATGCATCTACATTCAAAAATCATCATTAAGTGTGCATTTACATTCCATCACCTTTCAAACTACCCACTACCTTGTAACCTGCATCTACCTAGTGTCTTTTGTCCCTTGATACTTCATCTTCCCAAAACCCTAACTTCTCCTCTACAAATAAGGAAAAACCTTTGTCTAGCAAAATCACTCTCAAATACCCTCATAAACCTCCACTCTCTATCCATACACTGAGAATCAAACCTGCTCAAATGGCTTCCACATCACGCAGACCTACCGGAAAGAGATCCCGAGAATCATCCGCCGCATCTCTACCCATATCTGCTGTATCGCTCGTTCCACCAGCTTGCGTCGAAGCCTTCAACAAAGAAATCGACAAAAGAGGAGTTGTTCGACAACATGCGTTCTACAAGCTTATCGTCGAACGCATGCACCTCGTAGAAATCATGGCTCTTCTCCAGCATCAAGGCATTGTCAAATTCTTGGAGTGCAATGCTAAATACAGCGAAGACTTAGTCCGGGTGTTCTACGCCGGCATTCATGATAAGTTTCGCGGGCACAAGTTTCATTCCAGAATCGGCACGACAAAGGTATCTCTTAAGTCAAATGTCTGGAACCAGTATTTTGATATGTCATTGGATGATGCTGAAAATCCTCTAGCTGAGGTAACTGACTCTCACCAAATAGAAGGTTACGAGTTTAAGAGTGCATTGAATGACATGCTGAAACGACCATATCCTGATCAGTTTGTGAACAGTGACGCGTTCCCACGAGCTGTCACTGCCGGCAAGCTGAAAACCGGAGAAAGGATTCTTCAGTGGATTGTCTCCCGCATTCTGCGACTAAAGAAGGGCGGTCTCTCCAGAGTTGAACAGGCTGAGGTTCATCTCATTTACATTCTGAAGAATAAGAAGAAAATCAACTGGCCTTACTACATTGCCAGTAGGATGTTCAGTCTACGTGATTCCGGACGAGGAACGGCTCTTGCTTACGGATCCTTCATTCAAGAGGTCCTTACTGCAGCCAACGTTAATCATCCGTCTTTCCCGTACACTTCCATCTCATCTGACAAAGAGTTCAACCCAAAAACTCTGTCCATGATGGGATATTTTTGGTGTGATGAGCGGAGAACGTATAAGTTTGTTCGAAGAGAAAATGTTCCTGCGCCTGTTGCAACAGATGATGACAGTGATGAAAGCGAAGAAGAAGAAGATGAAGAGGAAAATGAAGAAGAGAAAGCCAGGCACGCTTTTGATCACAATGGTGGAGATGATAGTCCTCCACCCGTTGACACTCACGACTACTCCGACTCCGCTTGGGCTCAGCAGTCGCATTCAACTGAAGAAGATGTTCCACGCTGGGGTGGCTGGGGTGACTGGCAACATACGGGTTGGTCAACTCAACGTCAATTCTACCGTCCGTATCACCAGGATGATGAAGAATCTCCTCCGTCCCCTCCACAGCAAGCAGACTCTTCAGAACTGTTGGATATGATGCGCAATATGCAGATCGCTCAACGGTCCTTCATGCAAACTCAAGATGAGCGTTATGCTCATATTAACGAGCAACTTCAAGCCCAAAATGAGCGTCTCGACACCTTCTCTACAAGCATGAATAACCGGTATGCAGACTTTTCGGCATCATTTGAACGTCAGGAACGGTCGATCGACGAGAGTCTCAAGCATCTGAACGGTGTTACCGAATACCTATCATCTCTGGCTGACCCCTACAAAAACCCGGGCATTTGTTACCATCCAGGACACCGCCATTAGGACATAGACATTCACATGCACTTTGTAGTTTGATTGTTATTTTGGATGTATTCAGTTCTCTGTTTTACTTGTTTATCTTCATGTGTTGTTCTTAATTAATGACTATTGCTCAAAAATGATATTGGTGTGATATTATTATTTGTTTGTGTTATTTCCTGTGAAATTTCCTTGTTATGTTGTATAATCATTCTGTGTCTCTTTTTGATGTTGCCAGAGGGGGAGAAGAGTGTACAAAGCAGGCAGCCAAAAATGTCCACAACTAACAGTCGCTTTCTGCAGATAGCCTTAGATTACAAAAGAAAGGGGGAGTGTGCAAAATGTGTCAATACCGCATGCTGTTTGTCTCGTTGGTTTATACAGGTTGTCATCATCAAAAAGGGGGAGTATGTAAAGGCAAAGAGTCAGACAACATACGATCGCAAGTTTCGATGATGACAAATGACCACCATGCACGTCTACAAACAAATGCAACACATTACCTATCATATCCTTTCCTATGCTTATCTAAATCTGTTATAATTCTTAAAAACATATGTGGACAAAGTGTGATCATGACGAAATGCATGAAAATTACAAAACACAAATTTTTGCAGATTTGAAGACTTTGAGTCGACCATAAGGGTCGGCGCATAGCTCACGGGTCAGCGCATAACTCAGACAAATTGGAGATTGGTCAGCGCATGCGTGCTTGAGTCGACCATAAGGGTTGGCGCATAGCTCACGGGTCAGCGCATAAAACCCTTGAGTCGACCACAGGTCGGCGCATGGCATAGTGATGCTATTCACGGGACAACGCATGAAACCTTTGAGTCGACCATAGGGGTCGGCGCATTTCCCACGGGTCAGCGCACGCCGACCTATGGTCGACCGCTCGTGCGTAAACTCAGTTTTCTGAGTACTTTCCACTGTTTGAAAAGCTGTTATTTTTGGTTGGTTTGCTAGTTACTATAAATAGAAGTCAAAACACTTTTATCAACTAACATTTGCATATTTGAATTCAAGTGTTCAAGGAAACAAGAAAGAGTGAAAAAGGTGTCCAAGATTCATCATCTTCATCTTCAACATTTCACAACACATCAACTACACACAACCATTTTGGGTGTGCTTCGTGATCGGTTAAAGGCGATAAGGTTCGAAGCCGAGATTGGAGAATCCGGTTCGAGTTGAAGCTTGTGGCAGGTTCTTTCTTGAATAAAACCGTTAGGGTTTTGTCCTCCAATACCGGTTTGTGTTTGGGGGGTTTTGGACGAATTGCTTCATCAATATTCAGCTGAGCGAAGGTGATTGAGAAGAGGAAGTCTTCATCAGTCTAGTAGCAGATTCGGTGATCTTGAAGTGAAGGATTCAGGTTCGATTCGTTGTGTTTGAGATCAGCCGGGCCGAGGGTTTGAAGAACGGAAGATTCTTCAACAAAGGGGCTGGAATCGGAGGTCTAGCAACAATGATCGAAGGTCTTGATTCATCTTGAATCAAGGAGCAAGGATAGGAAGCATCATTCAACATATTGGGAGTTCTGTTGTTTACTTGCTTTGCAATCCTTGTATAAACGGTTAAATTTCACAGGTGACATCTAATTAAATCATCTCAATTCTAAGTTTAGAATTGAGGGCAGACGTACCCCGAAGCGAGGACGGCGGGGGAACTGCCTCATCAAATCTCTGTCTTCTTTAATTTTCTGCATAATCGTTTTTCAGCTTAAAAATTAAGTGATTTTAGTTTAAGCTATTTTACCAAACGTTGATATAAGTTGAGTAAGAAATTAAAACTGCTGTTTGAATCCAAAGTACAATAGTATATTGTACTAGATAAATTTGAATTACTTACTCAACACAAATATCACTTGGAGTGTTTATGCACACCAAGTGTTTGAGAAATTGCCTAAACCAAAGTTGTCTTAAGTTTGTAACTAGTTTGATTTGGTATTCTAGATCATTGGAACTAGGATTCCTAGTAAGTGAAACATATCATTGATTGTGCAATTAGTGTAGTGATTTGTATTTCATTTTATCTCTACGCATATCCGGTTTTCCAATAACGGTTCGTTATAGACTAAAATTTTCCTCGGCCGCTTCCGCACTTAAAACAATTTTTCAAAACCAATTTTAAATTGGTAGCGCCGACTCAAGTTTTTAATTGGGATCTATTCAACCCCCCCTTCTAGATCCGTGCCATAGTCTAACAACCACAACCCTATTGCATTCAAGCTTACTGCTAAATAAGGGATGAAAAGTACTCCTTAACCTTCATCGTCTGATGAAGCCATCCTCAAGAACTGGAAAAACCAGTTGGTCATCCCGTTCGTGGTGGACAAAAAGCTACTGACTTTCCACGGTCCCCTTGCTGATGCCAAATCTTCCCCAATAAAGGTGGCACCCTTCTTTCCTAGGTATAAACCTGTTTCCCCTCCTGCTTTTGACAGACCCGTCGCACTTAATGTCAGGTTCATGGAGGCAAAAGCTAGGGTTTTTCGTTCCATGCCCACTCCTGGCAACAATGAGTACTTGGTGTGGCTTAGCAAAGTCCAGCGCAAACGTCATGACCAGTGGAGGAGCACTGGGATCTTCGACCTTATTCAGATATCGAAATATACCAATCATGTTAACCCTTGCATGTTATTGGCGTCCCTCTACTTCTGGAAGGTTCGACCAACACCTTCCAGCTGCCATATAGGATGCTGACGCCTACTCTTTTCGACGTGGAGGAAATTACCAGACTTTCACCCTTGGGGGAGACCTTCGACCCAAATCTGTCGACAGAGAATACCTTCACATTTGGTCGGGCCAGCCTCCTGAATTATATCGAAGACCATCTCGACAAAGATTCTGTCAAGTGTCTGATGAAGAACACATAGCTTTCCTCATCATGTGGCTCTTTTATTATGTCTTCTGTCCCGGGTCCCTGCAGATAGCCAAGAGTTATATTTCCCAGGCGATCCATATACATGAGGGTCGATAAATATCGTTGGGAAAACTTCTGCTAGCTTTTTTGTACCAGGCCCTAGGGTTAGCAACCTTGAAGCTGAAACTCCTTGCCAACACCCCCAAAACTTTGAATTTGTCAGGTCCTTTGTGGCTCCTACAACACTGGCTAAAAGCTACCTTCGAGTATTAACTGGGATATGTCACGTCGGAGTGTCTTATGCGACTGAACGAAGACCGACCAATCGAAAGGGCCAGATTAGCTCTGACAACCTGTCAGGAAACCCCCAATGCCAGCATCTTCATGAAATATCTAAACATGTTCATTGAAGTGAACAAGTTCGCTCCTGGTATGGCGCCGCTTGCTGACAGAAATTTTGGCCCTAAATGGTTCAAGGATCCCTTCCCTGGAAGCTCTCCCCAAACTGCAGCACAGTCGAACGTTATATGGAGGGCTTTTCTGTCCCTAACTTATCTTCCTATAGGATTGAACCAGGGTAGAAGGGATTCGGCTTCATGAGCCACCAGCCAAACCTTATCGCATGTCAACTTGGCCTGAGCCAGATGGTCCCAAAGTCTCTGGTATCTCATGATACCGACATCATTTGGTCTGGTCGATCGCTAACGGCTGATGACCATATGGCATGTCTTCATTTTTGTCGATCCAATAACCGCTGTGAACTCCCAGTTTCTAGATTCCAACAATCTTTCTTGACGACCACTGAGTTTGATGACTGGTGGAACTCTTACTATAATCTCTCCTTTGCCAGTGACCAGTTCCTCTAGAACATGGTCGATGCGCTCTCCACCCTCGTCGATGTCATACAGCCTTCGCCTCCGTCTGTTATTGCTCCCGACCCAAAAATCCAAAAGCTTGCCGTTGACGAAGCCCCTAAAAAGGTATATGTACACTGACTTAATTTTATTTATTTGGTGATTTGCCAATCTGACGATTTTTTGTTATTTAGGGTCGAAAGAGGGTTGTTGAACCGCCTATGGAGAAACCTATGAAAAAGAAACGGGTGCCTTCGACCCCTCATCCACAGGTATGACCCGTTCTTTTTGCGAACCAATTTTCTGCTAAGACTTTTTCTCCTTAACCACTTCTTTATATGTCTCCATATTCAGGTGTCTGAAGAGGCGCCTACGGAGGAAGATGATGATTCATAAGGGAGTGCACACTCCCACATTTTCTCTCCGTCGAAAGTTCCACCCAAGACTCCACCCACTCCTACGTAGCGGAAGAAGGCTTCGGCCCAAAAAACTTCGACTAAGGTGACTCCTAGGGCTTCCCCGACCATCCAAAAAGAAGTCGAAGAGGTTCTCGCCCCTAGAGATCCAGAAAGGACTCCTACTGCTTCGCCTCCTGTCGATCTCCAGGTACTGGCTCATACTTCTCTCCCCATAGATGGGATTCTTTTTGCTTTGTGATCTTACACTTGTATTTTTTTAGGGACCAGTAGGCTCCCCTTCGAGACCGAAGTCAGGGATTCGACTGAACATCCCCCCACTGATGTTGCCTTAAAAGCCCACAACAACAAGCTGAATTTCAACCTGATTCTCCTGCGGCCTCTCAACCCCCTGCTTCTCCGACACCTCTAAACGCGAATGTGGTTGATGAAAATGCGACGTCCAACCTTCCGACTCCGGATGACATAAGGCTCATCAAAAATCAGAATCCTGTAGAGGCTTTAAGAAAACTTCAATAAATTTGTCGGTTGTCGCCTGATGCACCACCTCCATTAATTGTTGTCGGTGATTCCTCAGAGCTTCATGTCGAGGTTGTCTTTATCCTCCAGCAGCTGAAAGCGTCACTCTGCAACGATGGATTTTTGGATGCTCTTAAAAAATATGGGGAGGTCGCTCGTGATATCTTCAAATTTCTAGACTCTCTGGCCCTTAGCGACCTTCCAGCCTCAATGGTGAAGTATTTTGTCGAGTTCGAGGATTTCTTCACTCAACTCACCAAGGACTTGAACCTCCAACAAACTGCTGACTTCCAAATAAACGTGAAACTTAACGAGGCGAAGATCGAATGGGACTCCAGTGAGGCTTGTGAATGGGAACTTAATGAGTTCGAACACAAGAAAGAAGAGCGTCTCCGTCAACGGGAAGTCTTTGATCAACAAATCTATGATTACCAAGCCCAAATCATGGAGCTTCACAAAAAGATTTCCAAAGTGGAAGTGCAAAAGGCTTTTTTGGAGACGGATGAAGGGATCCCAAAGCAGGAGGCAATTTACAGTGAGGTCATGAGATGGGTGTCTCATGGGGAGAGAGCCCTCAAAATTGACGTTGATATCAAGTATCTATGCGGGAATAAAATCTCTCTGGATAATAGGATTAAGCATGAGATGGTTGCGTTTGAGGATTTCAAATCTAGGTTCCTCATTTGAATTTCTCTTCAATTATTGTAGGTTTGTCAACCATTTTTGTAATGTCCCCCTGAGACACTTTTGTAACAATTAATGAAACTTATGTTTGGATTTGTATTTCATGTAGCATAGGTTTGTATTTCTTAAAATATTTCTCATTTATTCTTAAGACCCTTTGATCCCCACCAAGTTCTTCGATTTCATACGCATTGTTACTATATGTCTGAGTTACTCGAAATGGTCCTTCCCATTTTGGTGACCACTTACCTAGGGTTCGATCCCAATGATCCATGGGCAAAATTACTTTCCACACGTAATCATTATCAACAAAGGTTTTTCCCTTTATTTTTCTATTGTAGACCTTAGCTACGCGTTCCTTTTGTTGGATCAACATTTTGACCGCAACCAACCTTTCTTCGTCTAAATTAGCCAATTCGGTGAACATCATATTCCAGTATTGCTCTGATTTAAGATCATTTTGACGTTGGACTATGACGGACCGTAAACATATCTCCGCCGGCAATATGGCGTCCTGACCGAACGTTAGCCGAAATGGCGTCGAATTCGTCGCCTCTTTGGGGGACGTTCGACATGCCCATAGAATTTTGTCCAAAGTCTTGTGTCAATTATTTGGCTTTTTACAAACGTTCTTCTTAATCAGACTTATTATTACTTTGTTGGCTCCTTCTACTTGGCCGTTTTCTTGTGCATAGTAAGGTATAGAGGTAACCAATCTGAAACTTGTCTCGCTGGTAAATTCCTGCATTTTTTGTCCCACGAACACTGACCCTTGATCCATCATAATGGTTTCTAGGATACCAAACCTATACATGATATACTTCTGAATGAACTCGATCACCGTCTCTCGGTCCACCTTTACCAGAGGTATAACTTTGACCCATTTGGTGAAGTAGTCTATCCCGAATAGGATAAACTTCTATTACTTCGACGAAGCCGGTCGAATTTCTCCAATGATGTCTAAATCCCACCCCCTAAAGGGCCATGGTTTGATAATGGCATGCAATTCACTTGCCGACATATTTTGGATACCCGTGTGCCTTTGACATTCATGACATCCTTTGGCAAACTCGATGCAATCTTTCAACATGTTGGGCCAGTAAACCCCTTGTCGGAACAACAACCATTTCATTTTATGGCCTGCTTGGTGGGCGCCACATACCCCACTGTGTACTTCGTAGATGTCCAAATATGCTTCGGTATCTCCCAGAAACTTGAGTATTAACCCTTTTGGTGTCTTCTTTAGCAATTCGTTGCCTGACCACACATAGCTCAAAGTCCTATATTTGGTTTTTTTGTTAGTACTTCCGTTTGAATTCTCCAAGAAGTCGATGATCGGCTTTCTCCAATCTGTCGGTGATGAACTGTTGATAGAAAAATTTCATGTTCCCATGCCTATTCGACTCCACGGGTTTCTTGACATTCTACCTCGAGCTCTTTATCACGACTAATGTTCTCGTCGAGGACGTCCTCTGTTGGGAGCGTACTTGACACCATTTTTCCTCGAACCTCGATCATATCTTGTAATCTAGACTTAGACATCTTGTACCTTAAAGTGACTTGGGCCAACTCGTTTGCCTCTTGGTTCTCGTTCCTGGGCACATGTCTTATGTCTGCAACTTCAAAATGTTCTAGTAGCCGCGTTGCAGTCACAAAGTATTTCAGCAGACTCCCTTTGATGCACTTATATTCATGCGTGACTTGCTTTATCATCAACTCCAGGTCTCCCCTCACCTCAATTCGACTGGCTCCCAACTCTTTCAATAACTGAAGACCGACTATTAAGGCCTCGTATTCGGCCTCGTTGTTGGAACACTTCTCGTTGATCCTATACTTAAAATTCGTCGGACCTACCTGAAGGGATAATATCAAAACCCCGACTCCTATTCCGTCTTTGTGACTCGAATCGTCGAAATATAGACGCCATGGTATGGTGTCGACCACATTCAGGGATGATTCGACCATGGCATGATCCACTATAAAATCTACCACGATCTAGCCTTTCATGGATTTTAAAGGCTTGAAAGTTAGAGAAAACTTTGTCAACGCCAGTGCCCATTTCCGAATTCTACTATGTATAATAGGCTTAGCCAACATATGTTTAATAATATCGTAGTGATAGGAAACATAAACGTCAACTGGTTTAATATATTGCTTTAATTTCATGCAGGCAAAGTACAAATACAAACATAGTTTTTGTATAAGATTGTACCTAGTTTTAGCATCTACCAATATTCTACTGAGGTAATATATGGGCCTTTCGACACCATTACAATCCTCTTGGGCTAACATTCTCCCTATGGTTGTATCAGATGCATTAATATATAAACTCATACTTTTATCTCTACTGGGGAGCAACAAGATATGAGGCTTGGTAAGATACCCTTTGATCGCGTCGAAAGCCTCTTGTTGTTCATGGCCCCAATGAAAATCACTTTCCTTCTTGATTCTAAGTAGTGGTGAAAACACCTTCGTTTTACCACTTAGGTTCGAGATAAACCTTCTTAAGAAGTTTATTTTCCCCAACAAAGACTAAAGTTGTTTCTTTGTAGATGGGCTTTTGAGGTCTAAGATCGCCTTCGTCTTGTTCTGATTGATCTCTATCCCTCGTTTGTGTACCACAAATCCGAGGAAGTCACATGCGTGTACCCCGAAAGCACACTTCAATGGATTTATTTTCAATCCATATTTCCCCATTCTATAAAAAGAGCGTCGAAGGTGATCCAGGTGTCCTTCTTGAGATGGCGACTTCACCATGATATCATCGATATATATCTGTATGAACTTCTCAATGAAGTCATGAAAGATGGCATTCATGGCCCTTTGGTAAGTTTCTCCCGCGTTTTTTAAACCAAACGGCATGACGACCCACTCGTATGTCCCCAATGCACCAGGGCATCGAAACACGGTTTTAGGTACATCCTCTTCGGCAATGAGAATCTGATTGTAGCCGGAGTACCTGTCAAGCAGGCTTAGATATTCAAAACCTGCGGCCAAATCGACCAACATTTCCGCCACTGGCATCGAATATTCATCCTTTGGCGTGGCTTTGTTTAGGTATCTGAAATCTATACAAATCCTAAGAGTTCCATTTTTCTTGATGACGGGCACTATGTTGGCCAGCCATTCGACGTACCTTATCGTCCTTATGAAACAACTTTTTAGGAGTCTTTTGATTTCTTGCTTGATCTTTGAAGTAAAGTTCGGAGAAAACCGTCGAGGGTGTTGCTTCATCAGCTTCTTCCTAGGTTGGATAGGCAGTCGATGTTCTACTATGCTTCGATCCAAACCTGGCATTTCGTCATAATCCCAGGCAAAGCAGTCTTTGTATTCAGTCAACACCTCGACTAGCATTGCCTTCATCCTTGACCCCACCTTAGTACTTATGCAGGTTGGTCTTTTTGTGGTTCCATTTCCCAGGTTGATCTCTTCGAGGGGATCTTGCGCTTACATCTCCTGGGACTCATTTTGTGGGTTCTTTTCGAACCCCAAAGGCTCATTGTCATAGATACAATCAAGCCTCCGAATTTTCGAAGCTGTTGTTTAGTCTAGTCGACCATCATCTAGACTCTCGGCCTAACAGGCCAAATTCTTGAGTCTCTTCCTTTCTAGAATTGACTTCCTCTTGTTTTCAGCCAAATAAGCCAAAATTCGAGCCAGGCTTTCTGACTCAGCGGTCATCTTCGACAACTGTTTGCCACCCTGTAGGTGGGATTCCTGTCTCTGATCTCGTGTCTTCCTCGTTATCCCAGATGAAACCAGGATCTGGGTCCAAGTTCAGAACTCGACCAATATTGATGGAAGTATAGGATCCCGACTCGTCATCACATGGTGCTATGTTCGCCAAATGTTGGTCAAACAATCACTCGGAACCCCTGTCGTTGACCCGGTAATAGCTTTGGTCAGCCCCAATATTCTCTACGATGCTGTCTTTTCTCCAGATTATAAGCATTTGGTGGACCGTTGAAGGAACAACCCATATCCCATGGATCCATTCTCGACCCAGGAGTAAGTTGAAGTTGGCTTTTAAGTCCATTACCATATATAATATTGAACGTGTTGTCGTGCCTACCGCGAGGTCGACTTGGACCACCCCCATTATATTGTTGGTCTTCCCTTCATAATTTGAAAGGATCATGTTGTATTGTCGGAGATCTTCATCGACTTTTCCCATCTTCTTGAACAGAGTATAGGGCATTAGGTTGACTGCAACACCTCCGTTGACAAAAACCTTATTCATCGCCATTCCATCCACCTTAGCTCTGATGAGCAATGGTTTTAGATGGTACATCATCCCATGACTAGGCCTTTCAAACATTGCTTTCTACTCTTCCACCACGCCGATGTTAATGACATAGTAGCATAAAGGTTTCCCCCCTCTGTTTCTTCTAGTACAAAGTCCCCTTCTATTTTAGAAACTTCAGACACCATGTCGTATTCGGCTGGCAGTACCGACACAATGCCGCACTTTACGAAGAAATCATCACCGTAGATATCGTCGTTGTTTTCATCGTACATATCCTCGTCGAATTCCTCATCATACCGAGGATAATACTTAGGTTCTTATTCCTCTAGTTGGGGAGAATATTTTGGCTCCTCCTCTTTCGATCTTTCCTCTCTTCGTGGCCGTCCCTTGATCTCTGACGAACATTCCATGTTATGAGTAGCTATCACTGCCTTCTTTCAGGTCGAGTAGACGGTCATGGCCACTGTCTGGTTGGCCACCATTTTTGCAAGTCCCTTGACCTTTGACACTTGTTCCTTTTGTCCAGTAGTCTTCGACTATGGGGTGGTAACAACTTTCCCAGTTTTTTTGTTTCGCTGGTGGCATCTCCATTGTGTCCTAGTCATAAGATTCTTTCTTTTGTAGTTAGGAGAGATTGTGTAACCTCTTCTCTTCTCTAGAGATGTTGCCTCTTTTTCCAACACCCTCCATTTCGACTTCTTACCCCCCTTCTGATTGACATGTTCTATCCACCTCTCCAGTGGAACATCATTTGGAGGAATGAATGTATTCGGGTGACTACGTTGAAACTGTCTCCTGTACTCTTCGTTCCGTCGAGGAGCTTTGTGTTTGTAGAACACAAATCGTGGGACAACAGGCTTTTCCTCCTTATTGGTCTTGTTGTCGGCCTCCAGTCTTTCGGCGGTTTTCTCGTCGAATACCATGATGCACTTTGGGCATAACATAACCTTTGATCCTTTCTCCTTGCACTTCTCCTGGAAGTCATACAAACTTTCGCCAAGCTGGGGATATGTCGACTCGGGCCTCCTTTCGTCTTTGACTCTGAAACCTTCAGTAGTTTCAACCAATATTACTTCAAACGATTCAGCTAACGAGGTTGCTTTGAGAACCTCAATGAGACCATCAGTAGTCTCCACCATCATGAATTATAGAGGCTCGGCATACGATTCTTCTTCCACCTTCAAAGGGTCGGTATCCACCTGCATTTTTGGATTTTCGCCGAACTGAAGTCTTCCTTCTTTCAGAGCTTTCTGCACCAAATCCCTGAAAAGAACACATTGGTGAGTTTTGTGACCAAGGAAATTATGAAATTTACAAAATCCCTTTTTTTTTCTATTCTAGGGGAGGGTCTTTTAAACCCTGAGGGACGATAATCTATCAGTCTTTTACCAATAGATCAAAGATCTCGTCGCATTTAGACACGTCGAACGTATAGGTCTTAGCGACATATTTATCTGTTCTCTCTTGTTTGACAGGGTTTTTCCCATTCGATGGTTTAAAAACCTTGCACGTATATGGAGGTCTGGGCTTGAGTTCCGCCATGTTGACCTCACTCCTGTCAACTATATCTTCGTCGTCGGAAGAGTCTCCTTCGACTGCGATGTAGGACGCTTTCTCTTTTTTATGATATCGACCCGCCTTAGACTTCTCAGCTTTCAAACATTCAATACGTTGAACCCTATCGACCAATTGGGCCATATCCCTAAGGTACTGGGTATCCAACTTCCTCCTTATAGTAGACCCCTAACCTCCATTTCGACTAGTTCCTGTTCATGGACTTTAGTAAAGCATCGCGCCTTCAATAGTTTAAACCTGTTCAGGTACTGATCAATTGACTCAGTGACCTTTCACTTAACGCAAGCTAGTTCCTTAAGATTGATCTTTAATTGTCCCATGTAAAATTATTCATGGAACAACCTTTCCAATTGTGTCCATGTTTAGATCGACTGAGGAGGTAGTGTTGTGAACCAGGTAAACGCATTTTTCGTGAGAGAACTTGGAAAGCATTTCAACTTCAAGTCCTCGTTGTTTGCTATGTCACCAGCCTCGGTTTGGTACCTCGCTACATGTTCGATGGTGGATTCTTCAGTATCCCCCGTGAACTTAGTAAATTTAGGGACTTTCCATCCCCTTGGCAATTCTGTCTGTAAGACGAAATCTGGTAGAGGCGAGCAGTATGTCGACCGTTGGAGGCACGAACTTACTCCATTTCTTACTATGATCCGTTTGACGATATACTCTAGGTTTTGTTCCCCTACGGATGTGTTGTGTCGAACTTGTCGAATCACCTGGTCGGGACCCTGGTTACGGTTTACCAGTACCACGGGGGGCCTTCATGCCACCCTTGGGATATGTTCAAACTCCTGGTATTCTTGTTCGACTATATCATTTGTCATCTCCTCTTGTCGAACCGGAGTCTCTGGTCGAGAATGAGGCGTAGGATTATGACGCACTTGAGCACCTGGAGCTCCCAAAAAGTCTATGATCCTGGTCATTTGGGTCGCCAACTGTTGATAACTCTGCGTCGAATCCTGGATCAAAGGCCTTAAAATAGTACCCATTTGCTGAGTCAACATGTGTACCATTTCATGGTTATTTTCGTCCATTGTTGTCTCATAACGACAACGGAGCTTGACGTAAATGTTGGGACTGATTGAGACGTCAATCCAAACCCTTGGGGCTGACCAAATGGGGTTGCCAAAGGTCCAAACCCCTGATAACGAGGGAATGGCGATGGCGAGGTATCACTGTAAGTCGAACCGAGGTTATGCATCTTTTCCATAAACTCTGTCGGTATTCCCAATGTTCTGTGTATGGGAGTCGTGTAATTGGGCATATGTTGCCCTATAGTTCCCATAGTTGTCGGTGTTGGCGTTTATGGCTGACACGACGTCAGAATTGGTCCCACAAACGTTATTGAAACCGTCGACGCCATACTAGAGCTGGTGTCCACGGCCTGGGGTGTCCCTGTGTCTCCCGCCGAAGACGTTTCTTCGTGGGGTCTAGGAGACGTCATTTTCCCATTGCATAATCACATACAACTTAACACTGTCGAGGTTCCACTGGGCGTGCCAATTTGTTGTTTCCCGCAACAATCTCTAGTCTTCCTATATGAGGTTTGCTTGCAGGACTGGATAAGGAGTCTCGGACTTAGTGTTTTGTGTGTATGGCTATTTAGTAAATAATGTTTCTGACCGATTGAAAGGGTGTGAACGAGACTCTTGACGAGTCAAGGAAAATAATAAAGGTAAAATGGCAGGTAGAAATGATAAAGTGCTGAAAGAAAGACGATAAACAGTAAAGTGAAACAAGACAAAAGATAAACTTTGCGAAGATTAAATGACTTGTAATTATAAAATGGAGGCAAAATGCATTGTTTGTGAGGAGAGTAACTTTTTTCTCGTAAACGCTTTGATACTTCAAGCTTTACCTCTACTACAAATGTTCAAATTGCCACCTTTTGAAATTTTCCCTAACATTGGCTTAAATACTACTTAGAAAGTAATCGTCGGGGGTTACAAAGCCTTCTTAAGGTGCCACGTGTCGGCCCACTTCCCCTATCTCAGTGCATAGCTACCCACGACTTCCTTATGTTTCCATGTTCTCCTTCTCCACTCAAAACCTTTCGGCTTTGACCGAAGCTTGCCCGTGTCGACCGAAAAACTCTCACACCCTTCTGTCGAGGAGCTTCCGACGGAACCCTGGGTCGAAATTGGCTTTTTTCCTTAGCCGAAAATTTCCAGCTAACAGCAGCATCAGTAATTTTCAAGGAAGAAATAAAGTTGTATGAAGGAAAAAGTCCAAATGCTAAAGACCTAACTGATAAACTGGGGGTTTAGTTTAAGATTATTCTAGGTTGTATTCATCACCAACCCAATATAAACTCCTCTGATTACATCAACACTAATCAAACATTTATGTTGTTCTTCTTAGAAAAAGGGTTCAAAAATGGCACTTCCGACGATCCTGTTCAAGTTTCTCAGGGACTATATTAGAGAAACTAGAACTGGAAATACATCTAATAAGGGAAGGTTCATTCCAAATGGAAGGTTAATTTCTGACCTTCTTGTTTAAAATGGTCTTGTGGATGACCTTTTGGTCAGTGATTTAATGGAGGAGCTTCTTAAGGATGCCGAAAATATATTTTGAGGGAAGAATCTCAAGAGCATGGGTCTCACCTCCAAGGTAATCAAGCCAAATTTCATTCCTTCAAAGGATGATCTTTGTGGAATAAGGATTCTGGTATACAACTTTCCAATCTTCACCAAGATTGATCCTTCGGAAGTTCTGGAGTATTACTTCGAGAGTTGTCTCAAAGATGGAATTGATTCATTGGTTGGCCCATTTAACTTACCAGAGACTTACCCGGATATGTATGGGAAGAGGAAGAAAAAGTCTCGTGAAGAAGGATCTTCAAGACCTCAGAAAAAGAAGAAGAAGGCTGCTACTTTTCTGGATGAAGATGAGGCGTCTCTCAATAAGTGTCTGAAAGCAATACTTCTGAAGGACACACGTGGTATTGTCCAACAGTCTTCCAAAGCTTCTGACACTCCTACTACTTGTAAGATTCTTAAGGCAAGAAATCTTTTTTTTTCTTCTGACTTTGTAATTTCTGAAAGGGTCTTACCAACACAATCAATTCTGTCTCTTTCTTAAAGCATTCCCATTTCACAACCACCTCCCACAAAAACACCTATTTCTGAAACTCAGTTACAACAACAAAAACAACAGATACTACAAACACCACATCCTTCATAGTTACCTTAATCACCCATTCCACCTCCATCTGAAAATGTTTCTACTCCCCACATCGAAATTCCAAATATAACAACACCTAGAAGATCTCATTCGAGAGATTTTGGTAACCAAGTGTCTAAGGGTACTTCTGAAGGCATGTTTAATTTTGAACTTGAACCCTAAGTATGTGACTCTGAAAGATTTGAGGCCATTCCCCATTCTCTTCCCACTGTGTATGGTTCAGATCCTCATCTAACTATAACAGATCTTCCTATCAGATTCCCTAGCCAACCTAAACCTAACCCAAATGTTGGTAAGATTCTGAGGAATTTTGAGTCAGACTCAAGAAGTTGTCTTCACGCTGCTATGATGACTAGTTGTTTATCAGCTAATCATGTAGGAAATGACGTAGCTTGGGAAGCCTACCGAAGTTGGAAAAAATCCAAAATCTCCAAGCTGAAGAATTTTAGGTACAAAGTATCTGAAAGAAACTTTCGTTCTGGGTTTGTACCCCTAATGGAACTCTGGAAGTTACAAAATACTCCATTGTCTCTTCCTGCTCCAGAGGTTAACGAAGTTGTTCAGGAAGTTGAGGTAGATTACGGTAATCTAGAATTTGTCATGGAGGATGATGTTGTCCAACCGGTTGCTTCTAAAGAACAACAAATTGAGGTTTCTAACAATTAACAGTCTACTGGAATCTCTTTTGGGGATGTTTCTGAAGTGCTTCTGAAGACCATCGAGGATATGAAAGTTCAGAATGCTCTGGTCAAAGAAAGTTTGGACAGGCAAAAAATGATGTTTCAGTTGATACTATCCAGACTTCCGTCGCCTCCTCCTCCACATAATCCTTAGCCTTTTTCAAAATAGTTTTGCACTTTTTGTGTTTTTATTTTTCTTAAGTGTTTTGTGCTTCTGTAACATGATTGTACTCTTTTCTGCCTTGTGGCATTATTCAATAAAAAACATGTTTGTTTGTTTCCATTTTTTATTTTGTCTATGTCTTATTTATTGATGACAAATGGGGAGAAACATATTTAGGGGGAGAATTGAAATTGATTTTGATATACCTATATTCTTAAATCAGAACCCAAACTGAAGGTGTGAAAAACACAAGAAAGGGGGGTTTGAATCGGGTTTTACAAAACAATAGTTTTTGTCAACTCAAAAACACCACTTAAAACTTAATAACAAAGAGATAAAAACACAAGTACTTTTATCTTGGTTCGCTTGAAGCTCAAAGCTACTCCAGTCCATCCGCCAAGGTGATTTTTCCTTATACACAAGGACTTAATCCACTATAATCAACATATTACAATAATCATAAAGAATAACCTTGTTTGACTTCTCAATAATTCGAATATACCCTAGTCTCTTTAAAGACTCACAAAGAATAACCTTTTTTGTCTTCTCAAGGATCCGATTATACCTTAGTCTCCTTAAGGAACCAAACAAATAGTTTGAATAATATTTTGTGCGTTACAAGTTTCTTCTATACAAGCAGATTTTACACAAATGATAAACAAACACTTAAAGAAAAACTGTGTACAAAAGAAAGATAGTTTTTCAAAGTTTATCAGTGCTTTTGTATATATCTTCGTCGTATTTTTTCAAGTCTCCAAGTATTACTTATATAGCATAAGAAGAAGACCATTTGAGGGTAAAATGGGGAAAGCTCATAAAGTCAATGACATGTATAATGAATAGTAGTGTCGTTTGCCCACGAAATCAAGTAGTGGAAAGGATATTCGATTTATACTATGTACTATTTTATCACATACCCATTTGATCTTATCTTCAAGTTCATTGGCTTCTGGTGAAAGTTGATAAAGCATGAAAATAAGAAACATAAAGTTGGATTCATAAACTTCAGAATCTTTGGTCAGAACCTTGACAACGTCAATAGTCTGGCTTGAGATCTTCAGTATCTTCAGAATCTTTAGAGTCTTCAGAATCTATAGTCAGAACCTTGATAACCTCAATCGTCTGGCCTGAGATCTTCTGAATCTTCAACTACGTAATACAACTTCAAAAGCTTGCTATTCTTCAGAAGCTTGGTGATCAGAGTCACGCCCAGAAGCACAAATTGAGATAATGTTGTAGCAACAACATAACATCTCCTCAAAATCTTCTCAGGAGTGAATCAACACAGAAGCAGAAAGATCATTATAGCATCAACTTTGAACATCTTTCAGAACTTCTTATAACTGATACAAAAGCGGATTTAGAACTCATTATTCAAAAATCGATGACGTTGCACGTCATATACTCAGAATCATAACTGATTGTTAAAGCTACACAATAACAAACCATTAGGGTAACAAAAATTTTCTAACACAAATACAATATTGTTATCATCAAAACTCAAGGTATAGATGCATAATTAAATCTTGTTCTAACAGAATCTTTTTTTGATGTTTCTGATATCAACTACTTTGAAGAATAGTTTGTTAATTATTTTGCAGGGACAAGTTCAAACATCATAAGTCCTTGAAGTTTTTCAGATCATAACTTAAGTTACTAGTTTCTAAAGAAATTGTCTACTCTCTATTTATGAAGCTTTAACGTTGTTGTTTGAGAAAGATTTCAACCAGGAATCAGAACCTGACATCAAGTTTTCAAGGAATTGAAAACCAGGCTCTGAACCAGGCATCTAGTTTTGAAGAACTGAAAATTCAGAATCAAGTTTTAAGGAATTGTAAATTCCATGGTAATCAGACTTGGCAATCAAGCTCTTTAAGAAGAATTTGTAACCAGGCTCTGAAATCTCTTTAAGATATTCAAAGAGAATTTCAAAGAGAACCAGACTCTGATTCTTCTTCAAAAGAGTTTAACCAAGATTCTGAAGTGAAACTAATCATAATGTTAAGTTTGACAACCAATGCTCTGGATAAGTTTAAGCAACTTCTAAAGACAAACTAGATTCTGATGGAAGATCATTCTGGTAATTCAAAAAGGTTAATTAGGAAAGTGCTCTTTCATTATGATTTTATCTTTTTAGAATTATACATCTCAGAGGGAGTTTTGTACTTCTGTAAGATGTATCTTTATGTGATTATCATGTACAAAACTGTTCATCAAAATACATGATTTTGTCATCATAAAAAAAAGGGAGATTGTTAGAACAAGATTTGATTATGCATATATACCTTGAGTTTTGATGATAATAATGTTGTATTTGTGTAAGAATAATTTTGGTACCCTAAAGGTTTTTTATTGTGTAACTTTAACAGACAACTCTGATTCTGTGTATATGACGTACAACATCATCAGTTTCTGAACATTGTGTTCCAAATTCCGCTTCTACACTAATCATGAGAAGTTCTAAAAGATATCAAGTTACCGCTGCAATGTTATTTCTGCTTCTATGTTGATTCACTCATGAGAAGTTTCTGAAGAGATGATATGTTCCTGCTGCAACGTTCTCTCTATTTCTGCTTTTGGATATGACTTTGATCGTCAAGCTTATGAAGTTTTGTTACCTAGCTGAATATTCTAAAGATCTCAAGCCAGTCATTAAGGTTATCAAGGTTTTGACTGAAAAGTCTGAAGATACTGAAGATCTTAAGCCAGACTGCTGACGTTGTCAAGGTTTTGACCGAAGATTCTGAAGTTTCTGAATCCAACTGTATGTTTATTCATTTCATGCTTCATCAACTTTCATCAGAAGCCAATGAACTTAAAGATAAGATCAAATGGATATGTGATCAAATAACACATATTACAAATCAAATATTTCTTCCACTACCTGATATCATGGACAAAGGACAATATTATACATCACACATGTCACTAAAATTATAGGCGAAGGACAATACGTTGTATAAATCCTTTCACCAATCCAACAGTGGACAGTCGCTCTATTTGGTATCCCCATTTTTCCCTCCAATAGTATCTTTTTGTATGCTATATAAGTGGGACTTGGAGACTTGAAGAAAATACTGAGGCACTACAACAATTTGACAAGTCTATTTCTTTGTGAAAAGCTATCAATTTTTGTACACAGTTTTTCTTTAAGAGTTTGCATTTCATTTGTGTAAAAGCAACTTGTAACATACAAAATATTATTCAAACTGTTTGTTTGATTTTCCTTAAGGAGACTAGGGTATAGTCGGATCCTTGAGAGACAACTAAAGTTATTATTTGTGATTCCTTAAGGAGACTAGGGTATAGTCGGATCCTTGAGAAGACAAAGAAGGTTATTATTTGTGATTATTGTAATCAGTTGATTATAATGGATTAAGTCCTTGTGTATAAGGCGAAATCACATTGGCGGGTGGACTGGAATAATTTTGAGTTTCAAGTGAACCAGGATAAAAATATTTGTGTTATTAAGTTGGTAAAAATCTTTTGTTTTTAAAATCCAATTCAAATCCCCTCTCACTTGTTTTTCACACCTTCAAGGGTTACCCGAACCCTAGGCCCAAAAGGCCTATATAAATACACCTCTCTTAGAGATGAAATAGACAAATCATTACACCCTCAGTCTAACGCTCAACCAGATCAACTCACATTGATCATACTCCTCACACGCTTATAAAAAACACATTATTCATTAAAAAAAACCTCGTGCCTCATGTGAGCAAAGCTCCTAAAACCACCACAAAACATTATCGTACATGGCTTATCATCGTCGTGGGCAAGCCCTAACCACCCTACAATTGTTATAAACCTATTAAGACCTATGAGCCCCCCTGCCCTTTCAGGAGGAACACACACACACTTTACTTTTGGACCAGTACAGGCTCAATTCAAAAAACTTTAACAACCAGAGCATTTGCATAGGCTTAGCTCAAAAACCTTAAATATTCAGAACTTTTACACGTGCTTGGATCAATAACCTTCACCCAATAATTTCATAGGTTTATCTTATAACCTTCAAAACTATTACAAAATGATCACAACATAACTTCTCCCTTGGATAAACAATTTAAGTACAATACTAATACAACACAACTCTCATATGAAACTTTTCACTCTTTTGGCACTAAGGCAACTCTATTTAAAAATAGAATGAGAGAAGAAAATATAATAGAGAGTTTCTATTTAGAAAACTGGCGTATTTGAAATGAGATGAAGCCTCATTTATATAGGAAAAATGTGACTTAAAAAGGAAATACTTTTGTGAGCCTTTTTAATTATTTAATCAATTAAAACTATGTACTAATTGATTAACTAAGCCAAAATACTAAAGTTTGAATTTTGATATCACTTAGTTGATTATCATCCTTGTTGATCGATTAGGGGATGTTACACTTTAACTTAATTGATTAGAAAGTCCTCTTAAGCAACTAGCCAATGTATTTTACCTTCATATTTGATTAAACAAGTTTCTAACCAATCAAGCACTTGCTCGGATTTGTTTTTAAGATATTTGATCAAAATATAATATGATTTTTTAAATAATTTTTGTGTGTATGCATTTCCTTAGTACCTCAAAACTTACTATTGTTTTATTTTATAATAAAGTGATCAATAACTAGATTGAACGATATCGTTGAACCAAAATGTGAAGAAAAACTTATCTTGACCTTGGCTAGGATTTTGATGAAGAAAAATACATAAACAAAAGAAGAAAAATATAATGGCAACAATGACAATAAAATAAGATAAAGATGAAGATAGTGATTGATCAAAGGTGATTGGCAAAGATCTTCAAAGTTTAGGTTAAAAGTCTTGATCTTTAAAATATCACGATTCATATTTTATATTACTTAAAAGCTCATAAAATATCACTCAAATTTCATCTTAAAAGTTCTTAAAGATCATGCATAAAAACTATTGAAGCAAAGCCATCAAAGTCATTTCTTTGGATGACAAAGCTTCATGAAACCTTTATATACTTATGTATTCACTCATAGAGGTCTCTAAAGGTGTATATAAAACACCATACACCAGAAAATGAAAAAAATATGACATTCTAATTTACATAATTATAAGATCATTTTCAAATATCATTCTTTTCAAAATGGTTTGAAACTTTGTCAACTTTCATAAACCAGAAAAGTTTCAAAACCAAAACAAATTATGAGCATTAAATGATACACATTTGAGTTGTAACATTGATAAGAATCAACAGTCAAATATTGAATGTGATTACTGTATAGACAACATAAGTTTTTCATTTTCAACAAAATTAATGTGACTTGTTTCACCATAGTGTTTGGTGATCATCACAATGTTTGGTGATTGTAAAAAAGGTTTTTTGAATCAAGGTGATTCAAAGTACACCATAAGGTTTGATATTTGTGTTTATGTATTAGAAGGTTGTTAAGAAATATTGGTGAAAATTGTATGGGGATCTAAACATAGTGGAAAATTCTCTAAGAAGTAGAGAGACTAGATGTAACATTGATTGATAAGGGTAACTAGTATAATTTTTGTGTGTCCTTTATCTTTATGCTTTTAGTTTTCTTCACTTTACGTTCATATTAAGGGTGCAATCAATCACTTGTGTCCGGTAAAGTTAAAAGATAAGAAACTTTGCATAAAATAATAAAAAATCGTCAAATCTAATTCACTCCTCTCTTAGATTGCATCTCGTAGTTACACAAGAAAGCTTTCATATCTTAAAAAAACAACTTCAAAATCACCATTTTACACCTTCAAATTTGTTTGCTTGATTCAATATTGTATAACACTCTAGAACTTGATATATTTGTTTGATGATACTTGAGATATCTCTTTCTTTTATCAGATATAATCATCACATACTTTTTGAAGAGTTGTCATCATCTAAACCATTTAATGATATTGCATACACAACACATAGAACCACAAAGACATCCTTTGGGAATCCCAAGGAATGAGTTATGGTTCTCCCAAGTTCTAATGATAGAATTTGTGGGAGATATCATGTATGTAGGTTTCTTATATATGACATTACAGTTCGAGATTATAGCTTATGGTTTCTCTTTACCTCATTCGAACGTCATTTTTTGTCGAATTTGAGGTTGACTTCATATATTATCTTTCCCCGTCTTAGAAT
This sequence comes from Lathyrus oleraceus, assembly GCF_024323335.1. Taxonomy (NCBI): domain Eukaryota; kingdom Viridiplantae; phylum Streptophyta; class Magnoliopsida; order Fabales; family Fabaceae; genus Lathyrus; species Lathyrus oleraceus. Next base: position 84,635,297 of record NC_066584.1, on the reverse strand, counting down.
CATATTCAATTTTTTCAACACTTGTGTGTTTTCCTACATATAAGACCTCACACTTTGGTGTTATGTGTTATATTTAAGGTCATTTTAGAGTTCAAAAGTCGTAAATATGACTTGGTTATATTCACACAATTTCCCCCTATTTTTAAACTGTTGCCCCAACCTGCTGGAGGTTTTTTTGGTGTTATCGAAAGGATTCAACATGATCTTCATTGAGGTTTGTCACTACGTCATTATGGAGCTTGTGCACCATGAAATGGTTGGGTCTTGATGTTTTAACCCCTAAGAGATTCTCAGTTTGAAACTATAATGTTGCAAATTGTTTATTAGTTGCCATAAGCAGATCTCTCAATAGGGTGTTAGTTTCAATGTTTCTTGTCTGGGTCACCTGAGTGTGATTTGAGGTGTGCTACCGTCTTCTCTTATATGTGGTGTCTAGTTTTCTTCAATTGCAGGTTGATATTGGATAGGGTCCTCCAACTATGAGGAAGATTTCGTGAGCCTTTTTAAAGAGCGTGGTTTGTCCATACAACCTCGCTAGTGATAGATCATGAATAGTTGGAGTTATGTGTTATTCTTTTTCCTCGGTTTTCCATTATGGTGTTTGAGCAGGTGGTTGAACATTGATGATGGCTCCCACAAACGACGCTGACGATCTTCCTTGAAAAAGATTCATTCACGTAGTTGTGAAGTTTCTCAGATTCAAGTGATTCCAGAAGGTGATGAAGTTTTCTGAATTTGGTTCACCATCTTGTAAAGAGTGGTATATGCCAGTATTATGACACTCAAGTAAGTTTTATCGGATGTAAGAGGTATTTCTATGTAAAATATATGTGTACCTTGATTTGACATTTACTGTTCCTTTTATGGGGTTTTCTAAGGGCACAAAACTTCTAGTATGATAATTTCTCATCAATCATTTGCATGAATCAAATATTTTTCTAGGGCATGTCCACTACCACACGTCACTTGCTTAACATCATGGTGGTGTCTCAACTTAGAGGAATTTTGGCTTTGTTGATTTGTTAATGAGTCATGCATTTATAGGTCGGATATATTATTGAACCATTAAATATTGTTTTTGCCCCAGACAAAAAACAAAATTTAATATTTGTAAAAGTTTTTCTTAAAAGCTTTAACATTAGTGCATTATTTTACTAGATTTATATTGATTAAAAATTGAAGAGACACCCAACATTATTAGTAAACTATTTTAGATAATAATTCAATGATATGATAAGAAATTTGTCCCTTTCATCTAAAAGTCATGGATTTCAACTCAACACTGAACACTTAACAAGATCAAACCCTTTTAAATAAGATTTTTGTAGCAATTTTTCCGAATTCAAATGAAACAAAAGATACTCATTTTATATTTTTAAAAAAAAATCAATTAATGATGATCACAAATCATAAATAACGGCCCATAAAATGATTTGTAGAATAGTTTTACAATAATTTTATATTAATAATGTATATAAAATAAATATGACCAAAATATAATTAATTTTCTCACTTTGCTTATTATCACTTCACATTAGTCCAAAAAATTAATTACTCACTTACTTTGCTTATTATCACTTCACATTAGTCCAAAAAATTAATTACTCACTTTTGGCATCCAAATTCATCGAATAAGGATAGGCTTTATCATTAAGTTGTTTTAATTCAAAAACACTATGAAACTTATAAGTTTAAATAATATTTTTAGTTTTAAATTCTTTATTATATTTTTATTTTATCAAACTACTCATGATTTGTATAACTCAAGTTAATATTAATTCACCCTTTATGATTCACAGTTACATTTTTGTAATGTTTATAACCCATACAAACTGTTGGAAATGAGAAAGGAAGAAGTAGTTAGCTTTATAGCTTTATCTGGAACTGCTGGTTCTCACACTCTCAACAACCAATGGCCATGCTTGCTTCCTCTTCACCTACCTTGCTCTTCTCTGCAACCTCTTCCAATCTCCTCCCAATTTCACATTCTTCCACTTTGCGCCTTTCTTTCTCTTCTTCGCTACAATCCTCCTCTCTCTCAATCTCCTCAACCTTTTTATCACAACCTTCTTTAACTTCTAAACGTTTTGCTAACCATGCTACTTTCAGCATCAGTGCCAGTGCTGCAGAGAAGAAGAAGGTGCTGATCATAAATACCAACAGTGGTGGACATGCTGTGATTGGATTCTACTTTGCAAAAGAGCTTCTTGGTGCTGGACACTCTGTCACCATTCTCACTGTTGGTGATGAAAGCTCAGATAAGATGAAGAAACCTCCTTTTAACAGATTCTCAGTTAATGATCTTTAATCTCATTCTCACACTGTTTCTGAAAGAATTGTTGTTTTCAAGCTCAACAATGTTTTTTGAAAATATTCAGGAAATTGCGAGTGCTGGAGGCAGTACAGTATGGGGGAGTCCTGCAGATGTAGGGAGTGTTGTAGGAGGGGAGACATTTGATGTGGTTTTGGACAATAATGGCAAGGATCTTGATGCTGTGAGGTTCGTTGTATCGATTCTTGTTACCTTTTGTTCATTGCTTCACTTGTAATGATGTACGCAACACATACAATTTGTTTACATTGTATAGCACCAATATGAACTTAGAATTATGTTGTGTTAATGACTGTTATGCCAATGTTCATATTGCTAACAGCATAATGCAATACTGTTAGAATTCTGTTAAAGAAACAAACTTTCAGACATATGTAGTTGTTATCTATAAGGCAGATATCCTAATCTCGATCTTTCATTGTAGGCCGGTGATAGATTGGGCCAAGAGTGCAGGTGCCAAGCAATTCTTGTTCATCAGTAGTGCCGGAATCTACAAACCAACGGATGAACCTCCTCACGTTGAAGGGGTGTGTTAAATACTCCTAATTATAGCATTTCTAAAACCACTTACTGATAACAATTGTTATAATCTGAAGTTTGAAAACCACTATGGAGCAGGATGCTGTTAAAGCAGATGCTGGTCATGTTGGAGTTGAGAAGTACATTGAAGAAACTTTTGACAGTTGGGCAGTATTCAGGCCACAGTATATGCTAGGGTCTGGAAACAACAAAGACTGCGAGGAATGGTTCTTTGATAGTAAGTCGAAAATTCTTGAAAAAGCTTTCTTTTACACCTTTAATCCGTATGAAGTTTTTTAAATGAAATGTATATTTTCAACTTGTAGGGATTGTTAGGGACAGACCTGTGCTAATTCCTGGCTCAGGATTGCAACTCACTAACATATCTCATGTTAGAGACTTATCTTCGATGCTAACTCTAGCTGTTGAGAATCCAGATGCTGCGAGTCATGGCATTTTCAACATTGTGAGCGACCGCGCAGTTACTCTAAATGGAATCGCCAAACTATGTGCTCAAGCTGCAGGGCGTCCTGTTAACATTGTTCATTATGATCCAAAAGCTATTGGAATTGATGCAAAGAAAGCTTTCCCTTTCCGTAATATGGTAGTTACTAGTATCCTATGTTCTAATCTACGTTATAACCGGGCTGCATATAATGCAGAATATGCCTATAGATGCATCAGTGATGTCTCATCTGAAGGAATTCTGCGTCATGGGCATTTTTCAAGTTTCAAATATGTAATTCTCATGGTGTTATTAATATTATTGCTTTACAACTTATATGAACTGTGTATTTATGATGCAGCACTTTTATGCTGAGCCTAGAGCTGCGAAAAGTAAATTGGGATGGAGTTCAACCACAAACCTACCGGAAGACCTAAAAGAACGGTTTGAGGAGTATGTAAAGATTGGGAGAGACAAGAAGACCATACAATTCGAGCTAGATGATAAGATACTAGAGGCCTTGAAAGTTCCAGTTTCTGTCTGATCCATATATGTCCAAAATGTACTATGATCAGATAAAATTGTATGATTTCTTGTTACACGATTTAATTAAATGATGTGCATTAGAGAACGTTTACTTCTTCCTTATTGGCATGAAACTAAAATAAAAACTTTATAAATTCAGTCACAGATAAATTTGGGCAGACAAAGTTTAATATAACATGAGAAACAGTGAGGATTGGATCCAAACAAATGTGACTGGATTCACAAACCAACAGAATGAAATCCAATAAAACCAAAAACAATGGAGGAAATAGTATCAAGCAAGCTTGGTAGAAGTATATGAAAAGATGCTAAGATCAAATAACGGGAAATAATGATTTTTCCTTGACAAAATAAAGGCAACAATACTGAGAATGGTTGATAATAGTTTTTATGACATCAATCAGGTGGCACTTAACAAGTTGCCGCCATAGGGCACAAAATCCATCATGTTCGCACCATTTCACTAGGGCTGCAAGAAATCACTGGTACTAATCTGCTTATGGAATCAATTTCAAACATAAGCATGACCAAGCAATCAAAGGTATAATCTGCTAATGGAATGCATGACCAAGTAATCAAATGCTGGCAGCAAAAGGCATAATAAAGCCCAAAACTTTCTACTGCTAAATATCATTTGTCAGATATATTAAGAGCATATATCTAGTAAACTTAAAAAAAAAGACAAGTTATGGAGTCGAAATCTAAAATACAACGATTAACACTGGGCAGCTCAATATGAAACAAGTATGTCTATTGCAAATAATCATTGGCCTATAAATTAATCTGAAATAGGGATTGAATGCCAGAGTCCTTTGAATCTTCTTAAATCTCAAGGCCTTTCAGTTTTGATTCCAATTCATCCTCACCAGAACCTTCTTCACCCTCGTCGTCAATGTCCTCTCCTTCAGGATCATTCTCATCCAAAGGACCCAGCACATCAGGTGAGTTTTTAAATATATTTTTCAACTCATCAATTCCTTCTTCAGAAATAAAGTTAGCATTGATATTTAGCAACTTAAATCCAGGTTTCTGAACAACAGCTTCTGCCACCACTTTAGCTCCCAACCATGTGATCAAATTTGTACTAAGATCAACTTCATTTAATTGGCCATGACCTTCTTCCAATGCCTTAGTGATTATAACTGCACCTTCATCCTTCAATTCATTCTCAGATAAATTTAACTTGGTGAGGAACTGCTTTGAAGATATACAGGCAGCCACAGAAACAGCAGCTTTTGCAGTAATGTCATTTCCAGCCATATCCAAAATTTCCAGTGACGGTGCAGATTCCTTCAGAGCATTAGCAAGGGCTTCTGCACCATCATCCTCTAAGTTCAAATAACTGAGGTATATCTCTTTAAGTCCAACAAACGCGGGTATAACTTTACTTAGAGCAAGTCCAGCTTCCACACCAAACATGTTGTCACGCAAATCAAGCTTCTTCAAGTGTGTGCATGCCCCGAGCGCTTCAGCAACAGCAACTCCACCTTCAGAGCCTACTCTTGTAGAAGAACACCGAAAATCTTCCAAAGCTAGGGAACGTTTCACAACCTCAGCTATTGCAAATGCTCCTTCATCTCCAGTCATGTTATTATGGAAATGAAGAATCTTAAGCTTCTCAGTGGAAGGAATCAATTCAGCAACTGCTTTTGCAGCTTCCTCTGATATACCATCATTCATCAAATAGAGCTCCTCCAACTCTTTCTGTGATTTTAGAAGTGACCGAAATGCTCTTACACCTTTCTCGCCCATGGCATTATTTGACAGGTTAAGATATCTTAAAACAGAACCTTCTAGTGCAGAAGAAAATATATTCATAACCTCAATCGCTTCTGCTTCTGGTCTCCCAGCAATAAAATCTGACAAATCCACCTCTTTCAGTTGATCTTTAATAGATATCAAAATGGGTTCAGCAACATGAGCAGCATCCAGACCAAAACTTCTATTGCTAAAACATATCTTCGTAAACGAGTTAGGTCCCATCAATGGTTTCAAAAGTTCAGAAGCTTCCTCCTTTTCAATAAAAGCTCTACGGCCCCCGGATATGTCAAAAAAAGTTTCAACCCTAGCCTCACCCTTATCAGATATCAACTCCTCATCCTCCTTCACTCTCGGCCCTCTTTTCAAAACCTCCAACATAAGCTTACTCGATTCCTTAGCATAAATCTGCACAGCAGAACTCCCATCACCATCAGGCTCCTCTTCAAAATGTTGAGTCGCAGTCACAAAAGCCGCTTCCTCAATCTCCTTTGCATCCTCCCCAGCCTCTTCCTTACTAAGAAGTCCATACTTTCTGGAGAAAATAGACGGAGTCGTAAGGTTCCTGGTCATTCTTTCAACCAACATCAACCTAGTACTCTGGCTAGGTGGCCATAATTTGATCGAAAGTGATCGATGTTGGTATGACGGTACTGTAGAATCCATATCAGCAGAACCTAGAAACAAGTATAATAACAACAACATTAACTTTCACAATATATATGTTTGCAACTCTATGGTAATATAGCTACATTAAAAAAATATAAAACACAACATACAACTACAACAACAACAACCAAGACTTATGTCAGTGAGGTAGGTTACATGGATTAACTATCGGCATAATTTTCTATCAAGAACTATGTTCTATGCAATCGTTAATATCGAGATATTTCTTGATAGGGTTTAGGGTTTTCAAAAAACTGAACCAAAGATGAAAATTTTACAGATAACTGAACTAACAACAACTACTGCACTGTGAGAAAAAGAAAACCCTAAAACTGGAATCGGAAAATAAAAGAAACGAGGGAACGGATCTGGTACCTGATTGAGAATGCAGAGACGAAGATGGAAAATTGAAAACCCTAGTTGAAGATAAGTCTGCAGCAGCAACAGAGAGAATAAAAAGAAGATTTTTGAAATGATGATTAATTAGTTGGAGCCTTTTGTGGTTTTAGGTTGGAGGGGGAAAATAAAAATTAAATTAATGCTTTTATTTGAAAAATAAAAAATAAATAAAAAATGTTTGGGATATGGTAAAGCGTGCGCGTGGAAAAACCGGAGGGAAATGATTGAAAATGAAAAAATGCGATGCGATGGATCAAATCCAGCTTTTTTTTAAAACGCCACCATTGAATTGAAACCCAAGCGTGGATTTTCCTCTTCCTTGTGTGAGGTAAAATGACAATTAAAGCCTTGTTTGCCCTCAATATTTCTTCATGAATGACGTCACTCAAACCCTAATTATGATGCAGCGGTTTTATTTGGGCCTATACGTGGGCTTGGAAGATCTTCTATCATCGTTGTAGTATATGGTACTCACTCATCTCATATAAAAAGTGGATCATTTACAATTTTTTTCCCTCAAAATAATTATTCTTCTACGTATGAATGTCAGTATTTATTATTACTTTTTCACTATCATACACTTATTTATTAGTAATTTTTACTTTATTACTCTTTTAATTATAATTAATATAAGTATTTTTTTACCGTATGAATGCAATATTTATTATTATTTTTTCATTATCATACACTTATTTATTAATTTTTACTTTATTCAATCACTCTTTTAATTATAATTAATATAAGTATTCTAGTAAATGATACACTCTCTGGTTACTATTATAAATAAATTTGATTTTTTTTTGTACATTTGACTGTTAATGTATCTGATTCATATATATACTAGATATATTGACAGACAAATGTATCAAAAAAGTCAAATTTGTTTATAATAGTGACCGGAGAGTGTATTAGTTTTATCATCAAAATCAACACATCTAATCATTTTCTGAAGAACCGTGCATTGTTTAAATAAGACATTTTTTATGAGACGAGGAGAGTAATTTTCTGGTGTAACTCACCTCTTAAAAATCCTAAATTAAAAATTCTAAATTGTCAAGTGTTTTCAGAGATGCGTCTTCGAACGCATTTTAGATCACCTTATACTTTCTTAATCAAGCAGTCATTTCAATTTTGTCAAAAATTGGTCCGAAGACGCATATTCGATACTTTCTGGGGTATATTCGATGAAGCATCTCCGAAAACACCATTGTGTGCATTTTAAGCTATTTAGACAACATTATTTTGGATATGCATCTTCGAAAACTTCCATGCATATGCATCTTCGAAAACTTCCATGCATATGCATCTTAGGCAGAAACATTGTCCTAAGTTTATATTTTTCTTGAAGTCAAAGTCATTTTAATCTGACTAACCGTGTCATAATTTGATTCAAACATTAATAAACATGCACACTATAGAAAAAAATAATGCACTAATTAAACAAACATCCTATAACATTAAAACATTGTTCTTAAAGAATGAAAAATAATACTAAAACATTCCAAAATGCAAAAAAAAAAATATATAACTTATTGTGTATGCCTAACCCCCAACCCTCTGGCTCTTCCTCTACCACCGATAACCCAAGGCATTCCATAACTCAATAAAAATGGCATGTGCGAGGGCAACCACATCATCGACACCTATCTCAAACAACCCAAACTCTAGGCCATCATACGTAAGTCGCCTAATATTTGACAGACCAGCAACACATCAATGACACAGTTATCCCTGGCCTACTCATTCTCCAGAATCTCCTCATGAGCTGGTCTAAGTGGACATCTAAGAGTGAATAGTCTTATGACAGAGTGTGACACACTATAGAACCAAGTCATATAATCGTCCACATAAGACCATTAACTTGTGCCTGACATCCTCGGATACTCCTCTAGTACTAGATGACTATCGTAATCCGCTAGTATGTCATCAAGATGTCTGCGGACGATGTTGTTAGGAGCAGACTCGAAGGGGGGTCTTAGGATGATTTGCACATATCCAAACTGACGCATGCATCACTATGGAATATACATGCACATCATATTCCTCCTACATGCCAACCATCTGGAGTGTAATGAATTGGGGTCGAAGGCAATAGTGTACTGGTGAACGGTGTATTATGTCCAGACGATGTCATCATGTGTAGTCTAGTCAATATACACATGGAACGATCATACAACATCAGTCCCTCTGAGCGGGCAATACATGCAAGCATGTGGTCATCCTCAGTATATCCTACCATGCGATCAAACTCGTGTATGTCGTGAAAGTGGGATATGATTCATCCCTAAAAATGAATAAGAATAAAATAATAGTAACAAGTGTAAAAAAAAATCTTTTGAAAATATAAGTAATAATAGCTACGGAAACTACAGTTAATAGGGTAAAGGAGCCTGTCATTTGCCTTATCATCCAAATACAACCTTTGCTTAGCTTGGAGTATAGGTATACCAAACAGGAGTCCCCTTAGTTCCACTCGTGAATGGACAACAAGTCAGTGAAGTACTTAAGGTATGCCATGTAGACTTACGTTGCACTTTTGTCCACAAACATGGACATGTCAACTAAGAATATGAGAAAACACCTTAAAGCACACTCCTAGTGGTAGATAACTTATAGATCATTGTTGTCGGCATCATCAACCAACTCCAAGTTTTCTTCACATAACTTCTTCAAGTATGAAAATTTGGCATGAGCACCTTTGGTACTCTCACACTACATCATGGCATCAGCTGGACCAACTCCCAAATAAATTACCATCATCTCATGGGCTTCATTATGTTTGATCCTATAATGATTAAGTAATTTCCCCTGATGGGAAGGTGAAGAAGGCAAATCGCGTCATCTAGTGTAATCATCATCTCGCCAATGGGGAAATGGAAAGCTGGTGTTTATTTATGCCATCTCTCAGCAAAAGCCCCATGCATTCCATAGTTAATGGTCTTATACCCTAAGCAACACAAGCCAACAAGACCTAAGTATTAGAGGACACTCTGATATTAATCAGCCTCAGGCTGATAAAGCTACAAAATCTTTTTGTTGTGGTTAACAGACTTCAAACATTTGCGCTCATGTTAAAAAAATATATAACAATATCAGTGTTGGGAATTTGTATAAAACATATAAATATCAATCGTTAACAAATATATATTTCTAGCCCAGACATGCCCAACAACATGCTCTATATAGCATATCAGTAAAGAGGTGTCATATGGTCTTACTAGATAACCTTATGTAGGTGCGGGGACATAATCATGTGTAATAGAAGCTTCATGTGCACATGCCTCGAGAGCTTTATGTGCATTTTAATCTATATGAGCAAGGGAGACATGCTCCTAAGATGAGGACCCCCGAGATAGGCAACTCCTAGAAGTCGATGTTTCCCCGTCACGGGGCCTATCGATGGTTCCTCGCCTAGCCCCGACCTACTCATTCTAAAATTTATTGCTCTCCTATCGAATGAACGTGTGTTGGGTTTCAAGATCTAGTCTTAATTTATCCTTGTTGTTTGCAGTCATTTTTCCTTTTTACAAAAAAAAAAAGAGAAAATGACAAAATCATAATAGTTTTGGAGATGCATCTCCGAAAACCATCAGGACACAACTCGGAAATACATCTGCGAATAAGATCTTGTTTCTAATAATGGCATAAACGCATCAAAATGAAACTGAATGTCTCTAACAACTACCTATTTCGAATGTGACTACAACCTAATGCATTTAAAACAACCTTTTTTTACCTAATATATTAATAAAAACTCAAAAATAGTTAAATGAGAAACTTACTCAAAAAAGTGTTGATGATGAAAAATGTTGAATGTAGTAAGTGGAGTGAGTTGGGATTGAAAAGCTTGAAGCAGAGGTGATGTTGATCCTTGAAAATGGACTGGAAGAATGTTTCTCATGAGTTCCAATGGGGGTATCTCAAAAGTTTCAAAAAATGAAGAAGGAGAAGAGGGGTATGTCTGTCAGGTGTTGTATTTTAATTAAAAACGTTCGGAGATGCATCTCCGAAAAAACACATGAATTTGAAAATAAGGGTTAGTTTGCAGATGCATATGCGGACAAACCCTAAAACACATATGAAGATGCATCTCTAGATTAAGTTTTGGCAAGGTGAGGGACGCTCAACCATTTGTGGTTATTTTGTGGAAAAATGGTTCACCCGGAGATGCATCTCCGAAACTAGAGACATTTTTGACTTTTTGTCAAGGGTTAAAGAGAACCTATAGAGGTGGGAAAAGAAATCCCCTTGTTGTATTAGGAAAATTTAGAGGTTGATCTTTCCACCCTTATATGTTTTCTCCCATCATCGTGAAAATACTCAAATACCCTTAGCGTCTGAAGATGCATATCTGGACGCTCCTTTTCTATACACACCTCATAAGAAATTGCTGAGAAACTCTTATTCTGTTAAAATTTGGTTTGGAGATGCATCTTTGTATGCACAAAAGGTAGATTCGGATATGTATCTCCGTAACCTTCCTTGGTTCATTAGTCTGTGAGCTTTCTGGAGATGCATCTCCGGAATATGTTATGTTAGTTCAAAATAGGAGCAGGCAGAAACAACAATTGTAGAATGGAAATCCAACATAAATTAACATCAAAATAAACATTATATAGATAAACATTACATAAATTTAACATTATATATCATTACAAATGAGTGGTTCAGGATGTTGCAACATCCTTATAATATATTTGACTGATCTTTGAATCGTCGCATCATGGTTCATTAGACCCTTTGTCGAGTAATGGTAAAAGGCACTCCAAATAACCTTCAAAACATCATCAGACTTTAGTTCAAACATGGTGAATTGTATCTCCTTTTCATTATCAATCAAGGGTAAACAGTACTAAATCTTGACAACTCTCCAATTTTCTGGATATCGTAGAAGAGTATTCAGTTTGGATTTCAGGTCAAAGAGAAGTATGTCCTTGTAGACCCTAAATTGAAATGGGGGATTTGCGTCATTGAAATACACAAATGCAAGATGAGGATGGGGATTCATGCTAGTTTTTGTATAGAAAATGGAATGAAAGACCCTATTTATATAAATTGTAGATCAATAAGGTCCTTACAAACCCTATCATGTAATCTAGATAAAATTCAGAGATACATATCTAGATCCTCCTTTTTTCAAAAAATAAGGGTAAATCTGAAGATGCATCTCTGGATAATCCTCTGTTTTTTTAATAATTAGAAGGTATGTCCATAGATGTATCTCTGGACCATATTTTGTTGTAAAATGGGATAAAACACAGAAAAGTAAATATTTGTGTGATTTTGGGTGCATCTGGAGATGTATCTCCAGATGCATGAAAGGCATTTTCGGATTTTTAAGGGTGTATGTCATACCCAAATTTGCTCCTCATTCAATAAATCGATACATACATTATGACATTCACATCATTTGCATATCATAACATGTATTTCATCTCGCATAATATTTAAAATATCATTCAAAATAAGTTTTCGGATTTACAGACATACCGATCGAACTGATCCTCAAATGTACGTGAAATAAGCGAGTAGAAATTTTCAAAATCGAGTTTGCAGACGTCAATTTTATTAATATACGGTTTGCTTAGTTTAACCTGACGTGCTCATTTTATTTTTAGGCTACTTTTTCATTCACATTTTGATCAACCTAAGTCTTTTTAACCAATCATTTTTTACTTCAAAATTTGATTAAAACCGGTTAGTTTTCCGAAACTTTATTCCGTGTAAAACATTTTAATGCGTTCACTTTATTTTTTCGCGCATTTTTGTGCCTAATTTTAATTCATTTTATTTTTTATTTTTAACTAAAATGTTGAGAAAAAATAAATAGAGACAAGTGCGTAGCCATTTGATTTTTATTTGTCTCTATTAAAAAAAAGTCCATTTTTATTCATTTAACTTTTTTTTAAAAACTCTTAGATGTATCCCCTAAGTCATCTAAAGGGTATTCTTGATATTTAATTTAAATTATAACCCTACCACTCATAATATATAACTATTGTTATTAGTCATTGAATGAGTAACAAGCGCCACACTCGGACCTCTATCCCATATTCTTTCTCAACTCAAAACAAAATTCAAAAAAGAGAAACTTGCTTATGCATAAAGTGGAAAATGTGACAACTTATAACGACCTTTCCATTCTCATTTCATACCTAACCAAGAACATACAGTAAAAATCATGACAAAATTCCTTCTTTTTCTTTTTTCCTTCTTTCTCCCACAACCATTTACTATTCATCCACTTCTCTCACCTTTCAACATGAACACTACAACCATGTTCTTCTCCTCCTTCATAACACAGTAACACAAACACTTCCTCACATCCAATTCTTTATTTTCCAAGCCACCTTACTCATACACTTCAATTTTCTTCTTCCACACCACATATCAACCATAACATACAACCTTCTTTTCATACTATAACCTTACACTTCACATTTTCTTATTCATTAATATACCACCATATATAGCAAGCTTTTCTCACAAGATTCAAAACTCCTTTTAACAACAAGTTCAACACACATAATTTCCTCTTCATACCTCGTCGTGGAAATAAGAAAAGGAGAAAAGTTTTTTAGTAAAAAAAACGTGAATCTCTTATACATACACATACACTCATCCATCAACTTCTTCATTTCACTACACCATGTAACATACATAACCTTCATCTCTCTCTTTCTCTTTTTTTCATGATAGTAACAAATTCTCTCGTCTTCAACAAACATTACTACACATCAAAACACCATAACTTATCTCATAAAACAAACACCATTACCACTACCTTCCAACTCCATCATAAACTTCAAAAAACTTCACATAACCATACAAGAACCATCCTTTTCATTTTTTTTTTCATTTTGAAAATCCAAACCAAATACTTTTCTTCATTCTCTTTTAACCTTTCCTCACAACTTGCAGCAACACCATACAAATCCACCTACTAACTAACACCCCATTTTATCTTGATACACTACTCTTACCACTAAAACATCTAGTACTCCTTCAAAACAAAGTTCACTAACCACAACAACAATGTATCTTTATCATTTTCTTTCACAACATACAACAACAACAACATAGCATTCAAATAAAAAATAAACAAATAACAACTTGCAAGCTCATTAACTCTCACACCATTAACAACAACATTGTAAAGCACTGCAACAATATCTTTTTCCTCTCATACGTTCTCAAACGAAATTGAAAAAGAAAGATCATCAAGAAGAAGAGTGAGTTGATTTTGCCGACCACGCAACTCCACCGTTCAAACGCGATTTCGCCCTCCTCCATTGTGCGAGCCTCTCCACTTAGTCGTTGTACGCCACCAAAAACACCTTCATAGGCCTACAACGATAGTGTCGCCACCTTACCTAAACTGTTAACTATCACCTTGATCCTTTCAAAATAAAATCAATGTCGGAGCTTCTACACACATCCACCACGCAACTGTCATGAAACCGGCCGCCCTTTGAGTTTGTGCGCAAACCGAGTCTCAGAATGAGGGAAAGATGTATGTATATGCTTTTTCTTTTCTCTCTGTTTTGATGTTTGTTTCTTTATTTACTTTTTATTATTAATATTTTTTATTTTTTTATAAAAGTCAAGTGTCGTGATTGTATTTGTTGTTTTTATTTTATTTTTATTTTTATTTTTCTTGGACCATCACTGAGTGCAACGCTAACTCACCCTTATCTCTTTCATTTTGTTTTTTCTTTTTGATTTATTATTATTATTATTATTATTATTATTATTATTATTTAATAAATGATAATATTATTTAGGGTTTAATTATGGTTGGCATTTCGGCTCTAGACACTTTTATTTTGCATACACCTCATATGCATGTATGCACCCTTTTTTGTTTTATTTTATTATTATTATTATTATTATTTTTATTTGATTAATTTAAGTTAGTTAGTTAATTTATTTATTTATTTTTTAATGGGTTAATTGATTATAATATAATTAATTAATTGCTTTTTAACTAGTAAGTAGATTATTTGATTAATTGTTGCATCGATTTTATTGTGTTGCAATCTTAGAGTTAAAATTCAATTTAACTTTTGAAAATCATTCGAATGTATAGATTCGGTTGTCCGACTTCTTATAGAGTGATTCCTACATGAACCCACTTTAAGTTAGCTTAACATAGCGCTAAATTCGGTTTGCTTTTGATTTCTGATAGTTTTCGGGCTCGTTTGATGTGTTTGTTCTTAATCGCTTTTTATATCCCCATTCTAAAAAAAATGTACCCCTATTCCCTTAACGTGTAATAATTTTACCATTGTCATTTATTTCTGTTCTGATTGCGTTAATTATTAATTCAATATTAGCGTAAAATCAACTCTTTTCAAAAAATAAACACTTGATCCAACGTCGAGTACTTTTCTCAAATCAAACCATTTCCACTATCCCAACTTCTCAAACATTTCACCTTCCACCACTCCAATTTCAAACCATTTCATTTTCAATTCAAATTATTTCACAACCATTTTGCAAATGTTAGTCAAATGTTTGATCCAACATCAAGCCATTTTTCCAATCAAAAGTCAAAGCACTTAATTCTTACTAAACACTTTTCAATAAATATGGAAAAGGAACGGGGTAGGTACCAAAAGCTCCAGAGGCTAAGATACGAGACAAATATCTCATTCATCCGAGTTCTCGTTATTACTCAAAACTTTCAATGTGACCTTCACAAACCTTTTCTCAATCAAAAGCTCAAAACATCAAAAAATATCAAAATATTTTGTAAATAAGATGGAAAAGGAACATGATTGATACAATGATCTCTAGAGGCTACGATTCGAGATGGATATCTTGTCCATCCAAGCACTCGTCATCATCCAAAATGCATCCAACACATTAAAATCTTTTTTTCTCCACCGGCGATAACCCTCAAACCCTTTTCATAAATGAAAGATATTTTGTCTCGAGACGATGCAAGACAACGCTTCATCTACAATCATGTGAGTTGAGATAAGTAACATTTTCCCGTGAATATTGATATGTAGACATCCATTCAATATGATGCAAACGCCCGCTCCTCACTTGTTTTGGGTAGCAAGCAATGTTTTTCTGTCGATTGAGACAAAATAGATTTTGCTAAAATCGACCAACAAATAAATATTTTCTATCCAGAACTATGTATCCTTGAGTTTTCCATCGCACCCGAAGATACGTAGGAGCGAGATTCAAAGTCTCATCAGGAACTATAATAAAAAATAAACCTTGTGGTCATATCCTTTTTTTTCCATTTTAATAACTCGAGTGTCTAACATTCGAAAGCTAACACTAACGTGCACAACAAACTAAACGGTTCCCGTTGAGTAAAACGGATTTCCTTTGCGTAATCGACTCCTGAACCCTGATTTGGTTGCGACAACCATATCTTAGTCATTCTTTTAGGGATTTATTGATATTTCCCTTTTCCCTCTTTGAGGAATAAGTAAAGTTCGATGGAGACTCTGTTAGTCCATTCCTCGAGCGTGCGATTGCGCTTCGTGAGGTCGTGTTCTCATTCTTTGAGGTATGATAGATGTCGACTCTACTGGGGAACCTCCCTAAGTGACTCAAGCCTAGTTTGGTTTGTCGTGTACTTTTTGTTTGGCTTTTCTTTATCTTATGCTTTTGTTATCTCTATATTGTTATATAATTTATTGTATGGTTCCATTATGCTATGGTATGGGATTGGATACCTTGGTTGTAAACTTTGTGGGAAAAACTCTTTACCCGAGTTTTGAGTGAAAACATAAGATATGATGATGGTTGAGTAGTGTAGACTCTCGAGGTGAATACCTCGTAAGTGTTGGGACGAAAATCTCACATAGAGTATATCCTTTTGAAAGTGTTGTCGCTCGACAAGTATTTGTCGTAAGCTTCAATGTTTCAAAGGAGTCCATGACCCTAAGGAATTTTTAGGACATTTAACCCTTTGGATAACTATGAATGATGGTTGCATAACATGGATTCCTGAGGTAGATACCTCGTAAGGGTCGATACGAAAACCTCACTCATAATAGATTCTCTTGAAGAAGTTGACGCACGGAAAGTATTTGCCGCAAGCGGCAAACATTTTTGCAAATCCATGACTCTGGGAACCATGTCTAGAACCGAAGTCGATGGTTACGTAGTGTGGATTCTCGAGGTGGATACCTCGTAAGGATCGGTACGAAAGCCTAATCCAGAATAGATTCCCTTGAAGGAGTTGACGACCCGAAAGTACTTTCCGTAAGCGGTAAATATTCTTATGGATCTATGACTTTGGGGTCCTTTGTAAAAAAACTAGATCATACCCGATGAGAACCTTGTTGCGGAAAATAGTCAGATCCATCTGTTACCTCAAACCTTTGAACCTGTGTACCTAGAAAAAAATATAAAAGAATACATGGCATCGCATTGCATCCATTCATATTCCATTGCATATGCATCTCATCAGCATGCATGCATATCTTCCACACACAAAAAACTCATTCCACCTTTGTCCATAACCAATCGCTGATTTCTCAGTATCCATATTGAACGTGTGGTAGATGTTGAAGAGCGATAGAGCATTTGAAGCAAGATCAAGCAGAGATAAGAGGGAATATAGACAACTCAAAATGCCAAGTATTCCAGATGTTGGAAGTTGTGATAGCTATGACAAAGAACAATCTTCAGCATGTTGTTGCGGAAAATGTCGATCCCTCGTCAGGCTTTACTGGGGTGACTAGCCCGACGTACGATTTTCCCCTTGAATATACTCCTCAATAAGTGGACGTTCATACTCAACCTCAAATGGTGCATACCCCGATATCTAATATGGTCCCCATTATGCCGAAGAACCCCAATATTCATATTAATGAAGAGGGTCCTTAATTCACAAGGAACATGACAAAATTTTAGAGTACCCTCCTGTCGTACCCCAAAATTTGCCCTTCCTGCTTCACTTTTCATATGACCCATGACTTTAGATTTATCTGCATTCATCCATTATGCATCATGCATTCATGCTAATATTAACCCCAACTCACGCCCTTGGGGTGACTGAGGCCAATTGTTGACTTTTTGGTCAACCAATTGACCAAAGTCAACCATCCGTTCTTAAGTCCATATTATCTCGACTTTGGTAACATCAATCGTTCTCCATACTCTCTCGATTCACATCATTGTTGTGTCCATTTAGGCCTTAGGATTGATTCTATATGGGTTTTATTTCAAAATCGTTTCTAATTTGAAATTAATCTCGATTAGAGTTTGATTCTTTAATCAGATTCTAATTAATCAGCGATTACAGAATGATTAATTTCAAGTCAAGTTGAATTTCAATTCAAAGGGCAGAATTCCAATATGATTTTAGAATCAATTCCAATTTTAATTTTAAATTAATTCTAGTTAATTCTAATCAATTTTTAAGTGGATTCTTTTATTTCATTTTTTAAATGACCCTTTATTTTCAAGTTGAATTGATTGTGAAATCTCAATTTAATTTTTAATTGATTTTAAATTGGCTTGGATTTAATTAAATTCTATATTTTTTAATTTTAATAGCAAATTAATGTTAATTTTAAATGAACTTCAGATTTTGCTAAGTGATGTAATATCAAATTGAATTTAATTAAATTAACTTGATTTTTTATTTTCTAATTCATTTTAATTGGGTGTTAGATTATTAAATTGATTTTAATTAGGTCAATACCATAATCCAAATAATACACCCCATATCCAAGTTCCAAATTCTAAACCCAATTTCCATATTCAATTCTTAAATCCAATTTTTAAAACCAAAGTCCATTTAGTAATGCTTAATCCAATTCCATTAACATCCAATTCCACTATTTTTAAAATCCATTTACCTAAATAATGATCCAATTCCACTTAATATCCATTCACCTAAACCAAAATCGAATAATACATAATAATCCATTTTCTATATCCATTTTACAGAAAATGTATTCACTTCCACCAGCAAGAACATAATTGTAGTAATTCGTTTCTATTTGAAAATCACAATAGGCCATTTAACATAACAACTAATAGCTCATTCTTCACTCAACTAACTAACCATGTTAAATAACAATCTAACCGAACTAACAGATTTTTCAAAAGAAATACTAGTATAATTTCATTTTCATTGCTAACCGCCCAATTAAGTTTTTTAGTGATCAAAAAAGGAAAACTTTGACTTATCTTAATAATCTACCATTTGAGCTTTCATAAGCAAACCCGATCCGAATGGGCCGACCATTGCTCGATAGTCCGCCACAACAATTCACAAGTCATAAGTGCAGATCCAATTCATTTTCATTCTAAGCAACATACAAAATCGAAATCATTCACATTAGCATAATTCTCACTAATTTCCAATTATAACTGCAGGGTCGTTTAACGGGATTTTATCCATTCATTAACATTCAGCTTGTAGCTAGACCATTAACAACCAACTGGTTTTCAACAGGTAATATATTAACACACTGCAGTCCAAACACCACAACATAACAGATGCCATCCAACTGAACTAACAGTACTATTTCCCTTTTAAACTGTTCAACTAACATAACAGAAAATTTGACTAATGAATAACTAACTGATAATTAAAATCAAGTTTCAGCTAATTTGTATTTTTTCATCACATTTCAATCCTAACAGAATTGTTTAGCTAACTCCCCTAACTGCAACTAACAGAATAACAGAATTGCAAACTAACAGAAATTCACATTTACAACTGTTTTTGCATTTCATGTGAATTTGGATGAAATTTCTAACCGACTCGAAGTCCTATAAATACATACCTACACTGTGATAAAACAAAAAGAAATTAAAAAAATTAAAATCAAATCAAATGATAAATAAAAGGGGCGCAATCTAGAAAAAAAGGGGTCTAGAAAGCAGATGGGACAAGCCTAGAGCGCCGAGGCCCAAAACCACGTCTGAGTTTACCAAGGGAGTCAACGCGTGGTCCATCAAATGATCAGATCTGTTGGATTTGATCTGATGACCCAAATGCGCTATGTGGAAGACAAACACCCACCATTGGATCAGACTACTTCAAAAAGTAAGCAAAAGGAAACTTGTGGAATGGTGGAGTAATCGTGTGAATCCGAAAAAGTGAAAAAGGGAAACTTGCTCACTAAGTATTGGTGAGCTAGCATGTGAGAGTGTGTGATTATTCCTCCTCTCATTTTATGCTGCACATATGAATCTTTTACAATCACTTGTGGGCTCTCAATCATTCTAAAAACATTTTGATTTCACATTTGCTTGGGCCCATGTTTTGTTGCAATTGGTGTTTTGTGTACCTCACTCTTTGCTACACATGTACTCTACACTTGGCCTCTAATTATTGCTTTCAAAATGCTTCTGCATATGCTTTGGTCATTTGGGAAGGAACGCGTATGATTTGGTGACTTGGAACAAAGATGCATAGCTGCTTGGCTTGGTCTGGTTTTATGCACACGACTTGGTAAGACACCATGTTTCGGCTTGGGCCAAATGAAATTGGCTTGTCCATTTTATGCCAAACTTATGCCAAATACTCTTTTCCATGATCTTAACAAGATGCAAAAATAATTAGGGCAAAAGGAGATATGAGGTGAGAATGGCATAGGTGTAAAGTAGTGGTCATGACATGGTTTTGGGCCTGCCTTGACAGCTTGACTTGTTTTGGACAATTCAAAATTTAAGGTATTTAAAGGTTGAATTAGGGTTTGAGTCTTGAAACAAAGTTATAAAGGATTCCGTTTATGACATTTGGCTCGAAGTAGATCTCCAAAAGGTTGAGAAATGAGAAAGCTATAGGGTTTAGACCAAATGGTAGGCCAAACATGGAAACTAGGCCAACCAAACATGCACTGACTTGTATTCTTTGACAATTTCTTGAATCCCAAGGCACAATGATACCCATTTGAGGACCAAATGAGGAACTCTTGATTGAAACTTGATTAAACATGATAATGTATTGAAGCTTGAATAATGTGGCATGGAAATAAACTCATGAACCATACTTGAACCAATGTAGCAAATTGATCCTCCTTTAACCATGATGAAACCCTAATGCCATGATGAATAAGTCTTGACTGTGATCCTTTGTTCCTCTTGATTTTTACTTGAGACCAAGACCTTCTCAAGTCCATCTTACACGCTTTGATACAAGGTAAGGTATTAAGAAACGCTAATTGTCAATGCCTTGCATTATATTCATGGTCAACCATGCTTGAGAACCAAGAACCAAATGCCATGCTAATGAGATGATATGCTAGGATGAAAGTGAGGGTATGACAACTGCCCCTGTTTAATTTTCTTGGACCTGGATGTATTGATAGAATTCATCATCAAACATTCAAGGTAGAAGAGAATTAAATACTAGAATGTCCATAATTTTCAGACGTAGCATGAGTGTATTGTGGTTTTTATTGAATTTATGGAATGTTGATGTATGGGTAGCTATTGGAGATTTGATCAATGTATTTTGTGGGGAATATGACAATTATGGTAAGGATGCAAATATATGCAATTAAATTCAATGTTTTAAAGAGCTTTGCCAACATTCATTATTAAGACATTCCCGCAGGATTCAGGAGATTTATTGCATTCTCAAAGGCAATCCACAAGGATATGGCTGTAACTTGAATTCTTCTGCAAAAGGTAAGCATGACTTGGTTGGGGAGCAAGGTCCTTCATGCACAAGGTAATGAGAACGCTATGGTAGTTGAAAGGATTTCCTGCTACAAAAGGTAAAGGAGGCTTGCAAAAGGCAAGGAAGAATATAACTTTTTCTCATGCGAAAGGCAACGAGAACTCAATGACAAAAGGTCAAGGAGAAAATATGAGGGGGGAATAACGACTTAGTTGGGTATAAGTTTCTCATACAAAAGGTAATGAGCATTTTCTCAATGAAAAGCCGATTAATAATTTTCTCATACAAAAGGTACTGAGAACATCTTAACAAAAGGTTAATAAAGGGATATAAGGTTAGATATGGATTATGCAAGGGATATATTTATCATACAAAATGTAATGAGAACTTCTTAGCATAAGACTAAGAAGAGGATGAGAAATTTATCAATACAAAAGGTAATGAGAACTCCTTAGCAAAAGCCTAAGAAGACAAATATCAACTGGACTGGTCTTCTTATACAAAAGGTATAGGAACATCTTAACAAAATTTTAAGAAGAGAGGTGAAGATTTCTCAATACAAAAGGTACTGAGAACTTCTTAGCATAAGACTAAGAAAAGGATGAAGATTTCTCAATATAAAAGGTAATGAGAACTCATTAGCAAAAGGCTAAGAAGACAGATGAAGATTATTTCTCAATACAAAAGGTAATGAGAACTTCTTAGCATAAGACTAAGAAGAAAAAATGAATATTTCTCAATGTAAAAGGTAATGAGAACCTCTTAACAAAAGATTAAGAAGACAAGGTGAGTATGATTTGATCCCTCATGCAAAAGGCAATGAGAACTTTTAGCAAAAGGTTGGAAAATAGTGAGATAATCCTTTATGCAAAAGGCGATAAAGGACTTTCCTCGCGCAAAAGGTGGAGATGATACTTACACAAGGTAAGAAAAGTTAGAAGTGTACTTTCCAGTGCAAAAGGCATGGGGAAAGTTTGCAGAAGGAAAGGAAAACTACTAGGAGGTAGGAAGAAGTAATCTGAGGAAATCCTGTTGGGGATGCTCAAGAGAAACCTTGTGCTTTTGAGAAAGACTTGAATCCGGCTTGTGCTAAATGTATATGCCCCATATCAACGGGTATGCTAGATGATTTAATGATGCAATGTCATGTAATGATGAGGTATGCAAAGTTCGAGGTATTGCTCAGATTTTGGGGTTGCCAAGTATGATTGGGCTTTTGGTTTGGATTTTCAGGGTAAGGATCTGACTTACCGACATCATAGTCCTTCTAACACTATGATAATGATCTAGCAAGATCTGAATCTTTTTAGAGCATCCAAACTAGATTGGAGCCACCAGGCTAATTGTTGCTTATCTCGGCGAACCTTTTGATTAGGTTGTGCCCAAGAAATCGTATGATTTTCATGACATCCTCATGTATTGAATACATTGTTCTAAAACCGCGGTTATCCTTCAGACACCTTTAAAAGAAAAGTAACTTCATGTTCTCTTTAAATACTTTTTATTGTTGTTCCCCAAAGTTTTCAAAGCATTGTTTATTAAAAAATAAATTCACACTTTTTGCAAACAAGTAGAAAAAATAAAAATTATTAAGCACATTTGATGAAAGTACTTTTTACTGATGAAGAACCCGTAACTGGGTGATTTACAAAAGGAAGAAATTCCTTAAAGAGGTAATTGCGAAAAAAATGGAAAATACAATGGCAATGAAAATTCTCGAATATTCATTGAGTTCCAACTCTACCATAGTCCATATGTCATCAGAGATCCTCTTTCTTTACTTCATAAGAAGGTGATTAGATTGATCCTTCTTGTTCGGGGCTTCCATGGTTGTAGTGATGAATGTACATATCCTTTGTTGATTGCTGTCTCTTGCCTTTCAAATCCATAACTTTTGCCTAGACCGTCCTTTCGAGTTTTCAGTCTACCGGGATATCCATTTTTGCCTAAGTTGCCCCTTAGGATGATCAACTTAGCGGGTTCTTTATTTTTTATTTTTTTATCCCAAAATCTTGCCTGAACCTTTATTTTTATGGTCCACTGAGATGCCCGTTTTTGCCTAAGTCGCCCCTCAGGGTCCTCGACTTAGCGGGTCTATTAGGCAAAGTATTTTTTAACCGCATCTGTATTCACCAAGGATGGGATATCTTCACCATCCATAATTGATAAGATTAAGGATCCTCTAGAGAATACCTTTTTCACAATGTATGAACCTTCACAATTAGGCGTCCATTTTCCCCATGGATCTGTATGAATCGACATAATCTTTTTTAACACCAAGTCTCCAACCTCAAGTTTTCGAGGACGAACTTTCCTGTCGATTTCGCTCTTCAACCGCCTCTGATATAACTAGCCATGGCAAATGGCTTCTAGGCACTTTTCATTAATGAGATTAAGTTGATCTAATCTTGCTTGTATCCATTCGGCTTCTTCCAACTTGACATCCGTTAATATCCTTAAAGAAGGAAGCTCTACTTCAATAGGAAGTATTGCATCCATGCCATACACGAGAGAGAACGAATTTTCCCCGGAGGAGGTGCGTACCGAAGTATGGTAACCATGCAAAGTAGATGGTAGCATTTTGTGCCAATCCTTGTACGCCTATACCATCTTTTGAACAATCTTTTTGATGTTCTTGTTGGTTGCCTCAACAACACCATTCATCTTTGGACGATATGACGATGAATTGTGGTGTTCGATCTTGAAGTCTTTTCATAATTCCTTCATCATTTTGTTATTGAGGTTAGAACCATTATCAGTAATGATTTTATTTCGGACCCCATGATGACATATAATCTCCTTCTTCAAGAAATGAGCAACCATTTGCTTTGTGACGTTCACATATGAGATTGCTTCCACCCATTTGCTGAAATAGTCAATAGTTACAAGGATAAAACGGCGCCCATTCGAGGCAATTGGCTCGATGCGCCCGATCAAGTCAATGCCCCACATGGAAAAAGGCCAAGGTGGTGTCAAGATATTTCGCAGAACCGACGACACGTGTATCTTATCAGCGTAAATCTGGCATTTATGACATATTTGCACATGACGGTGGCAACCAACCTCCATTGTCATCCAATAATAGCCCACCCTCAAGATCTTTTTAACCATTGTGTGTCCACTGTCATGTGTCCCAAAGGAGTTTTCATGAATTTCAATTATAATTTGGTCTACTTCGCGTCTATTCACGCATCTAAGCAGGACTGAATCATAATTCCTCTTGTAAAGTACATCTCCACTTAAGAAGAACTTAGCTGAGAGCTTTCGAAGGTATTTATTATCCGTGATAGATGCATTCTCTGGATATACTTGCTTCTCCAAATACCTCTTGATATCATAAAACCACGGATGGCCATCAAATTCTTATTCGACTGCCAAATAACATGCTGGTTCATCCAAGTAGTCAATGCGGATAGGTGGTGCTTTGTTCTTCCCCATAACCTTGAACATGGATGCCATAGTGGTTAAGGCATCTTCCAGTTGGTTCTCCCCTCGAGGAATATGGTGAAATGTAATCTCATCAAAGCATGGGATTAGCTTCAAGACATGCTTCTTGTACGAGATCAACTTGTGATCTTGAACTTCCCAATCTCCTCTAACTTGGCTGATTAGCAAGGCTGAATCTCCATAGACTTCAAGGATGATCCTTAAATCAATGGTTGCCTCTATGTTGAAGATGCACGCTTCATACTCCGCCATATTGTTAGTGCAGTCGAAGCACAACATTGCAGTGAAAGGTAGATGAAAACCAGTTGGGGATGTGATGATTATCCCAATTCCATTTCCTTGGGCATTGGAAGCATCATAGAACACGATCGTCCATCACGATCCTGGTTTGGGTCCTTCCTCAGGGCCTGAAATGTTGCAATCTTTGATGAACATGTTATCTTCATCAGGGAAGCCGAAACACATAGGTTGATAATCCTCCATGGGTTGACAGGCTAGATAACCAGACAACACACTACCTTTGATGGCTTTCTGTGTGACATGTTAAATGTCATATTCGGTTAACACCATCTGCCAACGAGCAACTCTTCCTGTGAGATCAAGATTTTCAATAATGTACTTGATCAAATCCATTTTGGAGATCAAAAGAGTTGTATGAGTCAACATATATTGCCTTAAGAGTTTGGCAGCCCATGCAAGTGCACAACATGTCTTCTCGAGCAGTGAGTACCTACTCTCGCAGTCGGTGAGATTTTTGCTTAGGTAGTAGATTGCATGCTTTTTTCTACATGTTTTGTCATGTTGTCCGAGAACACATCCCAAAGATCCCTCAAGAACTGTTAGGTACATTATAAGAGGTCTTCCCGACACGGGAGGCATCAAGATCAGTGGCTCTTGCAAATATTATTTTATCTTTTTGAACGCCTTTTGACAATTATCCTTCCACTTAGTTGCCTGATCCTTATCGAGTAATTTGAATATTGGCTCGTATGTGGCCGTAAGGTGAGATGCAAACCTAGAAATGTAGTTTAATGCCCTTAAGAATCCATAAATTTCCTTTTCAATTCTTGGCGTTGGCATATCTTGTATGGACTTGACTTTATCAGGATCAACTTCTATCTCCTGTTGGCTAACGATAAAACCTAGCAGTTTTCCAGATCTCACCCCAAAAGTACATTTGTTAGGATTTAGTCTCAACCTGAACTTCCTCAGTCGTGCGAACAACTTCTGTAGATGGCTTATATGTTCCTCCTTAATTTGAGATTTTGCGATCATATCACCGACACACACCTCAATCTCTCTATGAATCATGTCATGGAAGAGAGTTACCATTGCACGTTGATATGTCGCACCAACATTTCTCGGCCCCAAAGGCATAACCCTATAGCAAAAGGTTCCCCAATGGGTGATAAACATGGTCTTCTCCATGTCCTCCGGTGCCATTTTAATTTGGTTATATCCGGAGAAACCATCCATGAAAGAGAAAACTGAGAACTAGGTTGTATTATCCACCAACACATCAATGTGAGGTAGAGGAAAATCTCCCTCCGGGCTTTCCCTATTCAGGTCTCTATAGTCGACACACATCCGTACCTTACAATCTTTCTTATATATAGGCACTATGTTCACCACCCACTGAGGGTAATTTGCCACTGCTAAAAAGCCGACATCCAGTTGCTTATGAACCTCTTCCTTGATTTTTATGGCTATGTTAGGACGAGTCCTTCTTTATTTCTTCTTCACTGGAGGACACTCTTCTCTGACGGGTAGCCTGTGCACTACGATATACGTAGCTATCCCAGGCATGCCTTGGTAGGACTAAGCAAACGCATCCACATACTTGCGTAAGAGATCGATCAGTTTCATCTTTGTCCCGTCATTTAGGATCGTTCCTATCTTGACTTCTTTCATGTCCTCTTATGTCCCAAGGTTGACAATTTACACTGCTTCTTGGTGCAGTTGGATGACCTTTGAATCTTGCCCTAACAACCTAGCCAACTCTTCAGGGAGCTCACAATCTTCTTCACCCTCTTCATCGGCTTGGTAAATTGGGTTATCAAAGTCACATCGGACTATAGCAGTTTCGTTATAAATGGAATCCAAAGCGAATCTGCATGATTTATGGTTCACGCTTGATTTTAGAATGATGGAAGGAAAGATATGATAAAAAGAAAACATTGCTGCTTATTTTTTTATTTTATTTTATGAAAAATAAAAAATGAAAGACAAGAAACATAATTGAATGCAAACATGCTCATTTTATTCATTAATAAACTTGCTTAAAATGCGGGGGGGGGGGGGGGGGGGGGGGGGGGGGGGGGGGTACAAATTTTTCCTTATTCCTTAGGCAGAGCATAGGTTTTCTCTTTTTTTCTTTCCAAATAAAAACAAAAGAAGATTAATCTTTAATGAAAATGACTTCCGGCATATCCACAACAGTCCAGTTGTTGAGTACTTGACCTTCAGCCATTTGGTACACGAAGCACGCCTATTTAGAAGTACTATTTTCTTCTCCCATGACACAAACTAAATCATCCTTGAGATGCCCCATACTGGTGAAAGTAATGGGTAAGGAGGGAATCTGTCTCTTGTCTTCGCTTGTGGCCATCTTCTTTTGGGTCAGTTGATGGAAATGAAATCCTAATCATGATCTGTCTTTGTTAACTGGTAGCTCAAGGACCCTACCCCGACTTTTGGGGTGTCCTACCTAAAGGTGTGAAAAACACAAGAAATGGGGGTTTGAATTGGGTTTTAAAAACAAAATATTTTTACCGACTCAAAAACACCACTTAAATGTTAATAACAAAGAGATAAAATTACAAGTATTTTTATCCTGGTTCGCTTGAAACTCAAAGCTACTCCAGTCAACCCACCAATGTGATCTTTCCTTATACACAGGGACTTAATCTGTTATAATCAACTGATTACAATAATCATAAAGAAGAACCTTCTTTGTCTTATCAAGGATCCGACTATACCCTAGTCTCGTTAAGGAATCACAAAGAACAACTTTCTTTGTCTTCTCAAGGATCCGACTATACCCTAGTCTCCTTAAGGAAAAATCAAACAAACAGTTTGAATAATATTTTATATGTTATAAGTTGCTTCTACACTAGCAGATTTTACACAAATGAAACACAAACACTTCAAGAAAAATTATGTACAAAAATTGATAGCTTTTCACAAAGAAATAAACTTGTCAAATTGTTGTAGCGCTTACTGCTTTCTTCAAGTCTCCAAGTATCACTTATATATCATAAGAAAATAGATTGTTGGAGGGAAAAATAGGGATACCAAATAAAGTGGTTGTCCACTGTTGGAATGGTGAAAGGAGTGACACATAGTAATATCCTTCGACCATAATTTTAGTGACAGGTGTGATGTATAGTACGTACTTTTCCCATGATATCCGGTAGTGGATGGAATATTTGATTTGTACCATGTACTATTTGATCACGTCTCCATTTTGATCTTATCTTCAAATTCATTGAGTTCTGATGAAAGTTGATGAAGTTGAAACTTTAGAATCTTAGTCAGAACCTTGACAACGTCAGTAGTTTGACTTGAGATCTTCAGAATCTTCAGACCCTTTAGTCAGAACCTTGATAACCTCATTGTTTGGCTTGAGATCTTCATAATCTTTAGCTAAGTAACAAAACTTCAGAAGCTTTCCATTCTTCAGAAGCTTGATGATCAAAGTCACGTCCAGAAGCACAAACCAAGAGAATGTTGCACCAACAACATAGCGTCTCCTTAGAAGCTTCTCAAGAGTGAATCAGCATAGAAGCAAAAAGATCATTATTGTAATAAATTTAACATCTTTCAGAACTTCTCATGATTAACACATAAGTGGAATTGGAACACAATGTTTAGAAACTGGTGATGTTGCACGTCATAAACTCATAATCAAAACTGGTTGTTAAAGCTACATAATAACAAACCATTAAGGTACCAAAATTGTTCTCACACAAATACAACACTATTATCATGAAAGCTCAAGGTATATATGCATAACCAAATCTTATTCTAGCAATCTCCCATTTTTTGATGATGACAAAAACATGTATTTTGATGAACAATTTTGTACAGGGTAATCACAGAAGGATATATCTTTCAGAAGCATAAAGCTCCCTCTGAGATGTATAACCCTAAAAATATAAAATCATAATGAAAGAGCATGTTCATGACTAACCCTTTTGAAGTACCATAATGATCTTCCATCAAAATCTGGTTTGTCTTCAGAAGTTGCTTGATGTTGTCCAGAGCACTAGTTGTTAACATCAACATTCTGATGAACTTCACTTTAGAAGCTTGGTTGGACTCTTTTGAAAAAGCTTCAGATCCTGGTTCTCTTTGAAATTCTTTATGAATCTTTGAAAGAGCTTTCAGAGCCTAGTTACAAATTGTTCTTAAAGAGCTTGAAAGCGAATTATGATTACCATGGAATTGACAATTCCTCAAAACTTGATGCCGAATTTTCAGTTCTTCAAAACTTGATGCCAAGTTCTGATTCCTGGTTGAGATCTTTCTCAAACAACAACATTAAAACTTCAGACTCAAAAAGTATACCATTTCTTCAGAAACTGGTAACTTAAGTTCTGATCTGAAAAACTTCAAGAGCTTTTGTTGTTATCCCTACAAAACCATTTAATAAACTATTCTTCGAAGTAGCTGTTATCAGGCAACCTTCATGCATTACTATGTGAGTTATGTTCTCAGGCATACTTATTTCATTCT
Organism: Lathyrus oleraceus; assembly: GCF_024323335.1. Classification (NCBI taxonomy): domain Eukaryota; kingdom Viridiplantae; phylum Streptophyta; class Magnoliopsida; order Fabales; family Fabaceae; genus Lathyrus; species Lathyrus oleraceus. The sequence continues at coordinate 84,605,828 of NC_066584.1, read as the reverse complement.
TACCCTATAAGCTCTATGATTAGGCAACTCATTCATTCCTTGTGAGCTCCCGTGCTCAGGCAACTCATGCATGCCCTATGAGCTTCATGCTCAGGTAACTCATGCATGCTCTGTGAGCTCCATGCTCAGGAAAATCATTCATTCCCTGTAAGCTTCGTGCTTAGGTAACTCATGGATTACCCTATAAGCTTTGTGCTTAGTCAACCCCAATTTTTTGTAGGTCTTAATCCCAAAATCTAGGGAAAACTCTACCACCATACATTGGCTAATCCCCATTTATTGGTTGACGCCACACTCTTTGGTTCAGATACACCACTCTATGGGTTCAAACAACACAACCTTGGTCCAAAGAATACTTTTACAACATCCAAACAACAATTTCACAATATCCAAACAATACTTTCACAACATCCAAATAACACTTTCCTCATTTCACAACTCTTTTTCAATTAAAGCAACTTTTTTTTCTCCAATTCAATCAAATCTTTTTTCTTTCTTTCAAACCTTTACAAAACAAACAACTATTCTTTTCATAAAAGAACTGTTATAATTTGTTCCTTAGTAGTTATGCTAAAAGCTTAAAGCATCCGACAAGGATCAAAAATTGCTAATGTCTACAGACTTTAGGATACGATTATAATTGTTCCCTAAAAGCAACCAACAAATCCTTATTTTCTACCAAAAACTACACAACTATGACTTTCTCATTGCACTATCAGAATACGTAACAAGGGTTTGAATCCTTGGCGAGCACATTAATTAATAAACTTATTTCCCCCATTTTTAATCAATCACAAGTAACCTTTAGATAATAATAGCCATTCGCGCAAAGAATAATCAAAATGGTTCCTATTGAGTACAATAAATGTGAGGGGTGCTAATAACTTCCCCTTGCATAATCGACTTCCTTACTCGTTTCTCTTCCCATTGGGTTTTATCGATACTTTCTATTTCCTTTGGAATAAATAAAGTTCGGTGACGATTCTATTGTATCTTCGAGTGTGTGATGCGCTCAGGTATTTTTTGCGGCGCGACAATGAAGACTTAAGGTAATAGGTGTGTGGGTTCTCCCACTTATAAATGCTCATGTCTCCATATTTATAACCAATGTGATACTTCCCCATACCACTCACACTTGTTATTCTCAACACCCCTCTCAAGTGTGAATCTATCCATAATGCTTCCCCTCAAATGGAAGCTCTTTCATCCACATATACTTGTACTGCCGTTGACACCTTTAAACAGAACACTCTACCCATGTCCATGTGGGGATACTTTCGATACAAGTGAGTCGGTCCTTTCACTCGAACCAAAGACTCATGATACCACTGTTGGGGCTACAAATTGGGGGGTCAACATGAGGGAGCATTTTACATGTTTGGGAATTTTCTTTAAGAGCAAGACATTTTTTGAGAGACACACCACATACTCACTAAAAATATTAAGATAATAGGTGTGTGAGTTCTCCCACTTATAAATGTTCAATTTTTCATATTTATAACCAATGGGGGACTTTCCCACGCTACTCATACTTGTTATTCTCAACAAATAGTTCTAGATAAATAAATATTGTATACAAAGGAATGGTAAGAGAATGATTAAAAAACCCATGTGAATTTTATTGAAGTATTAAAATTGTTGAATTGTAATTCCTTGTGTCGAAGCAGGTAGTGCTCGACAGAAACAGGGATGTGTCTAAACATGTAGCGTACGTCGAGTTGTATTAGATATCGAAGTGTCGAAGCAGGTTGCTTGACACAAGATTTTGACTTAGACCAAAATAGGTATTTTGGGCCTTTGTAATTTTTGGGCTTTAGCTCAGGGAACAAACTAACTCAATTATAAATAGAGGGAGTAACCCCTATTTTCATAGCAATCTTGTAATCACTTGTAGTTGCAAAATTAATGAGATTTTCCACAGGTTGTGGGCAGAGAAAGACTATGCATAAATCATCTTCTTCCCCAATTTTCGTCAAACCCTAATCTTCTTTCTTATTCAATTTTCTTTTCTTATTTTCATCATTATTGTGCAGTGATACAATCTTGCAACCAAGGTTGGTTGATTCACTAGAGTATAGAGTGAAGAACAAGTGGGAATTTGATTGGTTGATTGAATCTTGTTCATCAAGATTGACTCGAATTTACTCAAAGTTTTGGGTTTAATTCGAACATATGGTATCTAGAGCACTGTCTGAGCGATTCGTGGGAAGCAAAACACGATGGTGATGAATCATCCGAACGGGAATTTTCCGGCGAGTCTCCCAATTCCGAGGAATCATAATTACTAGAATTGGTGCAAGTAGATAAAGGTTGTCTTTCACTATTAAGATCTTTGGGATCTTGTAAAGAAGGGAGTGACACCGCTTGCAACAAACGCGATGGATGAAGAAAAAGCTGCACACAAAGAATGGAAGAAGAAAGATTATAAAGCTCTCTTTATAATCCATCAATGTGTCGATTCTGAAATTTTTGAAAAAGATAGTGATGTTGAATCAGAGAAAGAAGCATGGGAAATTCTTGATAAATCATTTGGAGGCGGAGAGAAGGTGAAAGAGGTGAGGTTACAAACTCATAAAAGAACATAGGAATTGCTTCAAATAGAAGACAATGAAACATAAAGAATTTCTTCACTATGGTTACAAAACTGGTGAATCAAATCAAGGTATTTGGAGAAATGTTGACATCAAGATCAGTTGTTTCAAAGATCTTGAGGTCATTGGCTCTGAAGTTCGACCATGTCGTAGTAGCCATAGAAGCATCAAAAGGTTTATCAGCATTGACAAAGGAAGAGCTTTAAGGGACACTTAGATATCATGAACAAAGAATGATTGAAAGAGTTGCAAGAAATTCGAAGAGTGATGTGGCTTTGTAGATGAGGCTGGTCGAATCAGAGAAAGCCCTCATACTAAAGCAACCAAAGAGGTGGTGTTATAGGGAAGTGGGTCGACAACAAAGGTCGAAGAGGTTGTTTAAATAAGAGAAATCCCTCATACCAAAGAAATCAAAGAGCTGGTGTTGTAGGTAGAGGAAGAGGTGGTGGTCGAAAACCTGACAAAAGTCACATTCAGTGTTTCAATTGTCAGAAGTATGGTCATTACTCAAGTGGTTATCCTGAAAAATAGAAGAATCAGGAAACTGATGCAAAGTTTACAAAGCATGAAGAAGAAGAGATGTTGTTGATGGTCACAACAAGAGATGAAGAAAAATTCCAGGACCAACGGTACTTGGACTCAGGATGCTCATCACATATGAATGGTAGGAAATATTGGTTTGTCAACATGAAACCCTCAATGAAGAACATGGTAAAATTTGCAAATGACAATACTCTAGCAGTTGAAGATATTGATGATGTTCTAATTATGAGGAAAGATGGAAAAAGGTAAGTAATTTCTAATATACTATACATACCAGACATGAAAAGCAACTTGCTCAGCATAGGGATGTTGGTCGAAAAGAACTACAAAGTTTCGATCGAAGATAAGATAATGAGACTTCTCAACTCAAGTGGAAGGTTAATCTTGAAGGCACCTATGTCTAGAATAGAACCTTCAGGATTGAACTTAATATGATGGAGCACAAGTGTCTTGCAACTGCAGCTACCAGGGATGAATGGATATGGCACTATAGACTTGTCCATCTCAATTTAAAAGACATCAGAGATCTGAAGAGAAGAAATATGGTTTCACGGTTACCAAAAATCGACATTCAAAATGAAGTGTGTGAAGAATGTGTACAGGTGAAGCAACACAAGAACAACTTCAACAAGGATGCAAGAAGCAAGTCGAAGCCAATTCTTGAAGTCATATACTCTGATGTGTGTGGTCCTATCTAGGTGGATTAAATTGGAGGTAACAGATACTTTGTCATATTCATAAATGATTTTAGTCGAAAACCATGGATTTACCTGATCAAGAAGAAAAGTGAAGTGATCGAGGTATTTGCCAAGTTTAAATGTATGGTCGAAATAAAAAGTGGTCGAAAGCTCAAGATTCTGAGGACTGATGGTGGTGAAGAGTATGTGTCAAAAGAATTCGACAAGTTATGTGAGAAAGAAGGGATTATGCGTGAGGTAGTGCCACCCTACAATGCACAACAGAATGGAATTGTAGAAAGGAAGAATATAACCATCATGAATATGGTGAGAGGTATGTTGAAAGGCAAACATCTACCCAAAGAATTATGGGGAGAAGTTGTGTCGACAACTACATATATTTTTAATAGATGTCCGACGAAGAAGCTAGAAGGAATTACGCCAGAAGAATGTTGGTATGATGTCAAACCTAGCTTGAGTCATCTAAAAGTATTTGGATTTATAGCATATATATATATGTGCTAGATTAGTCGAGAAGAAAACTTTATGACAAGTCGAGTCAGATGATCCTAACAGGATATCATTCGCCTGGAGATTACAAGTTGTTCGACCTAGTGAGAAAGCAAGTAGTGATCAATAAGGACGTGATCATAGATGAGCTTAAGGAATGGGATTGGAATGAAAATGTTAAGAAAGTTTCAGTGAGAATCTTATGTGAAAAACCAGTAAATGAAGTCGAAAGAGAAGTTCGACAAGAAGAAGTCAGAGGTCAAACAAGCACAAGCAAACCTCAAAGAATAAGACACATGCCTACAAGGTTGCAAGAATGTGTAATTACATCAGATAATACGGTCGATGATGAAGGAGAGTTGATACACTATGCTTTCTATGCATATGTCGAACCAGTCAATGCAACTGAGGCATTGCAGGATTTGAAGTGGGTGAAAGCAATGAGTGAGGAACCGAAGTTCATCGAAGTCAATAACATTTGGTAATTTGTCGAATTACCTCAAGGAAAGAAGGAAATCAATGTGAAGTGGGTATACAAGGTGAAGTTGAATCCAAAATGTGAAGTAACTCGACACAAGACGAGACTTGTGGCAAAAGGATCTCTTCAGAAAGAAGGAATCAACTTCGATGGAGTTTTTGCACCTGTTTCTAGGATCAAAACAATTAGGTTGGTTGTTAGTCTAGCAAACATGAACAGCAGGCACACATGCCAGATGGATGTGAAATATTTATTCCTGAATGGCCCGTTAGATAAAGAAGTGTATGTTGCACAACCAATTGGGTTTGTGAAACGACGCGAAGAAAGAAAGGTATACAGACTACATAAAGCCCTGTATGGACTTAAGCAAGCTGCAAGAGCCTGGAACAAGAAGATAGATAGCTATCTAAGGGAAAAGGAATTTGTAAAGTGCACAACTAAGCATGAAGTATATGTAAGAAGAAACAATAGTGAATTGCTTATACTATGTCTCTATGTCGATGACCTGTTAATAACAGGAAATTGCAAGAAGGAGATCGAAGATTTCAAACATGACCTAAGTGAGGAGTTTGAAATGTCAGACTTGGGAAATCTCTCATATTTCCTTGGCATCGAATTCTACAAGAGTGGTAGGGGCTTGATGATGCACCCAAGAAGATATGCAGGTGAAATACTCAAGAGATTTGAGATGAAAAATTGCAACCCAACTCCGACTCCAACTGAGCCCAGATTGCAACTATCGAAATACACAAATGAAGATGATGTTGATCCAAATCAGTATAAAAGACTCATTGGATCACTTCAATACCTTTGTCACACAAGGCCGAATCTAGCATACAATGTAGGTATGGTGAGCAGATTCATGCAGAAGCCAAAGGTATCACACCTAACATCGACGAGGATCATATTAAGGTATTTGAAAGGAACTCTTGACTATGGCATTTTGTTTCCTGTAGCTGATGAAGGAAAAGAATGCAAGTTAGTGGGATACATCGACTTAAGTTGGTGTAGTGGTGTTAGGATAGAAAATCCACATCTGGCTACATGTTTATGCTAGGTGGTGCACCAGTTGCTTGGAGTTCGAGAAAGGAACCAGTAGTAGCACTGTCTTTGTGTGAAGCAGAGTACATAGTTGCTTCTTTCTATGCATGTCAATCAACGTGGATGGTGAATTTGGTCGAAGAGATTACAGGGAAGAATCATGGAGAAATTACCATGAAGATCAAGATCATGTCTGCTATCAACTGGGCGAAGAATCCGATAGCGCATGGACGTAGCAAGCACATCGTAATGAGGTTCCATTATCTTCGAGAGTGGTAGTAAAAATGAAGATGAACTTGGAACACTGCAGAACTGAGAATCAAATTGCAGACATCATGTCGAAGGGAGTGCAGGTCAAAGTGTTTAAGAAGTTAAGGTCTATTATGAATGTAGATAGCTTAGACACAACGAATTAGATAGTGTGTTGAATTGTAATTCCTTGTGTCGAAGCAGGTAATGCTCGACAAAAACAAGGATGTGTCGAAACATGTAGTGTGCGTCGAGTTGTATTAGATGTCGAAGCAAGTTGCTTGACACAAGATTTCGACTTAGACTAAATAGGTATTTTGGACCTTTGTAATTTTTGGGTTTTAGCTTACGGAGCAAGCTATCTTAATTATAAATAGAGGGAGTAACCCCTATTTTCATAACAATCTTGTAATTACTTGCATTTGCAAAGTTAACGAGATTTTCCACAGGCTGTGTGCAGAGAGAGACTCTGTAGAAATCATCTTCTTCCCCAATTTTTGTCAAACCTTAATCTTATTTCTTATTCAATTTTCTTTTCTTGTTTTCATCATCATTGTGCAACGATACAATCTTGCAACCAGTGTTGGTTGATTAACTAGAGTGAAGAGTGAAGAACAAATGGAAATTTGATCAGTTGATTGGATCTTGTTCATCAAGATTGACTCGGAATTACTCAAAGTTTTGAGTTTAATTCTAACATAAATGAGTTAATTTGTGGCTTACCGACAAAGACAAACAAATTTGAAAATAATAAAAATGAATGTTTAATAAAAACAGTTGAATTTTAAATGGAGAGAGAGAGAGTTAAATAATTTATAGGTTAAATGATTTTCAAATTAAATAGTAAAAGGGGCAAGTAAATGAGAGATATTAAATGATTTTCGAATTAAATAGTAAAAAAGACAAGTAAATGAGAGTAAAAGGATTTTAACTTTTTGAGTGACAAAATAACAATATTAGATGTTGAGTCCACCACCTCAAATAATAATGAGGTCATTACCATCTTAAATCATTACCTCAAATAATAAAGAGGTCCTTACCATCTTAAATTATGCAATAATTAATTTGTTGATTATAGGAAATTTATCATAAGATTTAACTATTGAAAATTCTCTCAATATTTTTACATAGCATAATTATGTTGAAATATTAAACTTGATTTGGGCCTAATCTTATTATTTGAATTTTGGGTTTAGTTTATTTTGGGTAATATTTCTAGAAAAGTCTTGTAGTATTTGGAGTATCTAGATATTTCTTAAGATTGTAATATTTTCTAGAATACTCTTTGAATATCTAGAGTTGAGAACTCTCTAGAATTAGTGTGTCTAGAGTTCTTCTTAGAGTACTATAAATAGAGATGTAATCCTACACTTTTGTATCAAGCAAAAATATAAAGTTCTCTCTTCCATAAATAATTCTCCTACCTACCAAGTCTCTATTCAAGCCTCTAATGTTCCCACACATTTTTCTTAAACACAAAAAGGTTTATTTCCAACAAAGTGGTATCAGAGCTTTAAGGTCCTAAAAAATGGCGAATGGAGGTTTCCCTTTTCAAATGCCGATGCTCACAAAGAACAACTATGACAATTGAAGTATCAAGATGAAGGAGCTACTAGGAGCTCAAGATGTGCGAGATATCGTTGAGAAATGCTTCAATGAGCAAGATGAAGCCTCGCTAAGCTAAGGTGTAAAGGAGACATTGAGGGAGTCAAGAAAGAGAGACAAGAAAGCTCTCTTCCTCATCTATCAATCGGTGGATGAAGATACATTTGAGAAGATCTCCAACGCAACGACAACCAAAGAAGCATGGGACACACTTCAAACTTGCAACAAAGGAGTGGAACAGGTGAAAAAGATTCGTCTTCAAACTCTTAGAGGTGATTTTAAACGTTTATTTATAGAAGAGTCCGAGTCAATTTCTGATTATTTTTCTCAAGTATTGGCCGTAGTCAATCAACTTAAAAGAAATGGTGAAGATGTTGATGAGGTAAAAGTCATGGAGAAAATACTTCGCACTTTAAATCCAAGTTTTGACTTCATTGTTACCAACACTGAAGAAAACAAGGATTTAAAGACCATGACTATTGAGAAACTCATGGGTTCCTTACAAGCATACGAAGAAAAACAAAAGAGAAAAATTAAACAAAAGAAGACTATGGAGCAACTACTACAACTCAACATAAAGGAAGTAAATCATGCGAATTACAAGAGCCAAAGAGGACGAGGTCGTGGCCAAGATCGTGGGCGTGGACGAGGACATGGAGGAGAAGGAAGAGGCAGTTACAATAACTACTCTAACAATGGAGAAAGAAGTTGGAATCCACAAGAAACAAGAGGTCGTGGAAGAGGAAATTCATGACCGAGGTGTGACAAATCACAAATCAAGTGCTTCAACTGCAACAAGATCGGTCATTATGCATCTGAGTGTAGATTCTCGAAGAAAGTGGTGGAGAAAGCTAACTTTGTAGAAGAAAAAGGCAGAGAAGAAGAAACTTTGTTGCTCGCATGCCAAAACCAAGTTGAAGAGAAAAGAAACAAATGGTACCTCGACACCGGCGTAAGCAATCACATGTGTGGCGATCGAAGCATGTTCGTAGAGATCAATGAAGCAACAACTGGAAATGTCTCATTTGGAGATGACTCAAAGATATCGGTCAAAGGCAAATGTAAAATTCTTATACGCTTAAAGAATGGAAGTCATCAATTCATATCCAATGTCTATTATGTTCCTAACATGAAGAATAATATTTTGAGCTTGGGACAATTATTAGAGAAAGGCTATGACATCCACTTGAAAGAACATAGTCTTTTCTTAAGAGATTGTAGACATAACTTGATTGCTAAGGTGCCTATGTCAAATAATAGAATGTTCCTCTTAAACATTCAAAATGATGTTGCAAAGTGTCTCAAGACTTGCTATACCGACTCTTCGTGGCTATGGCATCTACGATTCAGACATCTCAACTTCGATAGTCTAAAATGTTTTTCAAAGAAGGAAATGGTGAGAGACTTGCCTAGTATAAACCACCCAGACCAACTATGTGAAGGATGTCTAGTTGGGAAGCGATTCCGGAAAAGCTTTCCAAAGGAATCAACGTCAAGAGCGACAAAATCGCTAGAGCTCATACACACTGATGTCTGTGGACCAATCAATCCAAACTCTTCTGGTAAGAGTAAATACTTTCTCCTCTTTATTGATGATTATTCTAGAAAAACATGGGTTTATTTCTTGAAGGAGAAGTCAGAAGTGTTTGAAAACTTTAAGAAGTTAAAAGCCCTTGTGGAGAAAGAAAGTGGTCTTTCCATTAAGGCCATGAGATCTGACCGAGGAGGAGAGTTCATTTCAAATGAGTTCCAAAAATATTGTGAAGACCATGGAATCCGCCGCCCACTAATAGTGCCAAGATCACCACAACAAAATGGAGTAGCAGATAGAAAGAATCAGACCATACTTAACATGGTGCGAAACATGCTTAAGAGCAAGAAGATGCCGAGAGAGTTTTGGGCCAAAGCAGTGGCATGTGTGGTTTATCTGACAAATCGTTCCCCAATAAGAAGCGTGCATGAGAAGACACCACAAGAAGCATGGAGTGGAAGGAAGCCTAAGATCTCTCACTTCAAAGTGTTTGGAAGCATTTCCTATACTCATGTTCCTGATGAAAGGAGAACAAAGCTCGATGATAAAAGTGAGAAGTATGTATTCGTCGGTTACGACTCAAGCTCCAAAGGGTACAAGCTCTATAATCCAAATAGTGGAAAGATCGTCATAAGTTGTGACGTGGAGTTCGAAGAAGAAGATTGTTGGGATTGGAGTCTTCAAGAAGACAAGTACGATTTTCTTCCTTACTTTGAAGAAGAAGACGAAATGGAACAACCAATGATAGAAGAAAATATTACACCACCGACCTCACCGACACCAAGGTTGGATGAAACAAGCTCAAGTGAGAGGACACCGCGACTAAGGAGTATTGAAGAGCTTTATGAGGTAACCGAAAACATAAATGACATTAACCTTTTTTGCCTTTTGGGTAATTGCAATCCTCTAAGCTATCAAGAAGCAGTTGAAAACGTAAAGTGGAGAGACACCATGGAAGAAGAAATCAAGTCAATCACGAAGAATGATACATGGGAACTTACTACACTTCCACAAGGACATAAAGTAATCAGAATAAGATGGGTGTACAAGGTGAAGTTGAAGTATGTGATGTCTAGAGATCAAGTTGCCGACATTTTCACCAAGCCACTCAAATTGGAAACTTTCGTGAAACTAAGGAATATGCTTGGAGTCACAAATCAAGTTTATGGGGGGATGTTGAAATATTAAACTTGATTTGGGCCTAATCTTATTATTTGAATTTTGGGCTTAGTTTATTTTGGGTAATGTTTCTAGAAAAGTCTTGTAGTATTTGGAGTATCTAGATATTTTTTAAGATGGTAATATTTTCTAGAATACTCTTTGAATATCTAGAGTTGAGAACTCTCTAGAATTAGTGTGTCTAGAGTTCTTCTTAGAGTACTATAAATAGAGATGTAATCCTACACTTTTGTATCAAGCAAAAATATAAAGTTCTCTCTTCCATAAATAATTCTCCTACCTACGAAGTCTCTATTCAAACCTCTAATATTCCCACACATTTTTCTTAAACACAAAAAGGTTTATTTCCAACAAATTAATCACGTGATGAGCACATAAATCATAATTCTAACTCAAATTAACTAGGTCACATTTTATTTGCACCATTATTGGCAACACTTTGTATTTTCTAAATTAAGTAAAACAAAATTTGATAAAATCATAATTCTAACTCAAATTAACTGGCTCACATTCTATTTGCACCATGAGTTATTACTGGCAAAACTTTGTATTTTTTAGATTAAGTAAAACAAAATTTGATAAAACACTAAGATCACACATAAAAGTAATGAAAGTATTTATACTTTATAATTTAATAAATACAACTTAGACTTGATACATTTAAAATATACAAAGTGTTACAATCTTAACCTTCAAAAGAAAGGTTGTCGCCTGTGGAAGAAATACAGGTGTACCTGCGGATTTTCCTGCGGAAGAACATCCGCATATAAACCTGCAGTTTTAGCTACGAATTTATATTATGAAATATTGTTCCCTGCAAAATATGAGGTAGCGGAGGCTTTACCTGCGATTTTTTTTATTTTAAAATAATATATCAATTTTCCTGCGGATTTTACTGCGATATCTTTCAAAGGATCCATTAAAACCTTTTAAAAAATAACATGTTCATAGATACCAAGACATGGTGTTTGATGTTGTCGGTTTTTATCGCGAGCAAAATTTTATACAACAAGAAGAGGAACCTCCAAATATGGAAGCAAAATTATTTTATGAGATGTTGGATTCAACTCAACAACCATTGTGGCCGGGATGTAAAAACACAACTGAGTTATCGGCTGCTATTAAGATGTTGAGTTTAAAATATAAACACAATATGTCACAGGCATTTTGCGATGACATGGTCAAGTTTATGAAGGAATCAAGCCACCCAGAGAATGTAATTCCCTCTAACTTTAGGGAAACAAAAAAACTCGTGGCTGGACTCAGTTTATCAAGGATAAAGATAGATTGTTGCATTAGTGGGTGTACGTTGTATGACAAAGAAGACATAAATTTGAAGGAGTGCAAGTTTTGTAATAAGCCTCGATACAAAACATGTATTCTTCGTAAGCGTAAGTGAAACTCTAAAGATGTTCCCCACAAAAGATTGCATTACTTTCCTTTGATCCCTCACCTTCAAAGATTATATGCTTCAGCAAAATCTGCAGAGCATATGAGGTGGCACTATGAAAATCGTAGGGAAGAAAATGTGTCGTGTCATCCTTCAGATGGGGAGGCTTGGAAACACTTTGACAAAGTATATCCTACATTTTCTTTGGAACCTCAAAATGTTAGACTTGGTCTGTGTGTTGATGGCTTCACCTCTTTTAGCCAATGTGCAAAACCATATTTTTGTTGGCTAGTAGTTATCACACCATATAACCTACCTCATGAGCTATGTATGATGATGCCTTATATGTTCTTGGCCTTGATCATTCCAGGTCTAGACAATCCAAAAGGTAAATTTGACGTATACTTGCAACCGTTGATAGATGAATTGCAACAATTATGGAATGATGGTGTAGTAACATATGATGCATCAAAGAGGCAAAAAATTTTATTGAGAGCTGCACTAATGTGGGCAATAAATGACTTTCCTGCCCATGTGATGTTGTCTGGGTGGAGTACTGCAAGAATATTTGCTTGTCCAGTATGCAAGGGAGGTTTAAAAGCTTTCTCATTGGAAAAAGGAAAAAAGAAGATATTGGTTTGATTGCCACTGTCAATTTTTACCTCATGATCACGCTTTTACAAAGATAGAATTGAGACAAGGAAGCCTCCTCCAAGGTTAAGTGGTGAACTAGTATGGAAAGAGGCTTGTGAGCTTCCTAAGGAAATTAACATGCATAGTTGCATTATTCCTGACCGTGTAATTTCAAACAATTGGACCAAAAGAAGCATATTTTAGGATTTTCCTTATTGGAGACACAACTTATTGATGCACAATCTTGATGTTATGCATATAAAGAAGAATGTCTTTGAAAATGTTTTTCATACCTTTATGGACAACAAAGAGAAAACTAAGGACAACGAAAACATAAGATTGAACTTGGAAAAGTATTGTCATAGAAGAGAGTTGTTGCTGAATTATTTTTCCTAATGGGGACTATATGAAACCCAAAGCCAAATATTGTTTGTCGAATGAACAAAAAATTGATGTGTCTGAATGGGTGAAAGGATGGAAGGTGCTTGATGGTTATGCTTCCAATTTGGGTAGATGTGTAGATCCAAAGCAAAAAATATTCCTTAGTATCAAAATTCATGATTGCCATATTTTTATAAAATGTCTACTTCCAATAGTTTTTAGTGCTCTCCCCGAACCAATATGGAAGACCTTAATCGAGCTTAGTCAATTTTTTAGAGATTTGTGTTCAACAGTGTTGTGAGAAGATCACTTATTACAAATGGAAAAAAAACATTCCTCTGATATTTTGTAAGATGGAGCTTATATTTCCACCCACATTATTTGATTCTATGGAGCACTTGCCAATTCATTTAGTTGATTTGGATATATGGGTGAAGTCGTTTGGGAAGAAGAAATGGAGAGTATTTGATCTTGGAACCGTTGCAAAGACTTTGATTCCATTATCAACTCAACTAAGTCTTTTGAGTAACTCTTAAGAGGTTAATGATTTGAGAAATCAAGTCCATGCTCTAAATGCATCATTGCAAAAACAAGAATAAGAGAAGTTGGAGATGAAGCAACAATTGCAACGACAAGAAAAATAGATGATTGAAACGAACAATAAACTTTCATTGTGTTCGCTGTGAATTTTGGCGAACAACCTCTGGTTTACCAAAACTTGTAGAATTGGGTTACTTGCAGGATCAACCACACAAATCCTAGGACATGTGCAGATCTAGATGGTCTTTGAAGATGTTTAGAACGACTTTTGTATCTTTCATTCTGGTTCTCTAAATGTTTTATGTCGAAGAAATGTTGATTAAAGCGTTTAAAGAGATATAAATTTGACGAAATAAGGTAAAATGGCAGAAAATAAACTAACGAAATGTAAAGTGTCGAAAATAAAGCGTAGAAAGGTAACAAACTGGAAAGCGTAAAGGGAAAATATAAAGAACTTTGTTTTCTATGAAATATAACTTTGAAAGAAATTGGTGTTTGTTTACACATACATGTTCCAAATATGACTCTTTTCTCTCACACGGGTACTTTGAGTGTTTTCAGGAATTCTGTACAAGTAATTTTTCACACACCTTTTTTCCGATAACAACTACCCTATTTATATACAAATAACATAACTGTTACTAACGACCAAATCCTAAAACTGTGACACATGGCTTTCTTCCTTTCGCCAGATGCTTCCACGCGTCTTCTGCCAAACGTCACAACTCTTTTGAATTTGAATTTGTACTTTAAGTCGAAATGACGTCTTCCTTCAGGCTTTTTTGTCGAATTGTCGATATACTACAATGTTCTCCATGTCTGTTAAAGGTGTCTTCCCAGCTGCAGATATCTTGTCGAAATGTCGAAACCTCCATTTTGTCGAAGTGTCGAACCATACTTATTAGCCAAACGTTTATCCCATGTCGTTATTTGTCGGTGTAGCACCTCAAATTTGCACTTACCATTGTGCATACATTTTCATCATTAGGTCATTAACGTAACATAGTCCATTGCATAACATTTGCATTGCCTTTTGCCCAAGTGCAAGTCATTCAGACAGATTAGGTCAACTGGTCAGGAGATCAGGTCAAACAATCAAGCATGTGCAATTTCCATTGAGACAAAGCCCTAGGGTTGATTTATCAAGTTCATATGATTATGTGATCATTTTGAAGTGGTTTGGCCCAAGATTGGATGATCAAAGCTCAACAGTCAAGCTGAATTTCATCTGGAACCATAGAAAGTCAACTGTGGTCAACTGTGGTCAACTGTGCTTGATTTTATGGATTGGAAGGTGGGAGATGGTTTGAAAGGCTTCATTCATGTCCATACAAGTCTCATTTGACATATCAAAGATCAAGATTGAAGAATTGGAGGTCAGATCAAAAGTTGCCAAAAATAGCAGGTGACCTGTAATTTCAACTGCCCAAAATGGAAAGTTTTTCTCCTCAAAATTAATTCATCATACAAGCTTCAAATGGAATTTTGTCCAACATGAAAGTTAAAGATCTTGCTCTCACCTTTCCAAAAAGTCCAAGAACACTCATTCCCATGTGTGGTTGGCAAGATATGATCAAATCATTTTCAGAAAATGTTGAACTTCAAGAGGCCATAACTCCTGAACCATTTGGCCAAATTGGGTGATTCTTTTTTGAGCAAGTCACATTTGACATGTACTATCACATTGCATCATTATATTTCATCCAAAATCAACACATAAAAAGATCATTTTTCAAGTGGACCATTTAAAAATTGGTGGGAAAAATAGTGATTTTCAAAATTACATGTCATTTGCACTTCAAACCTTTTCCAACACATTCTAAATGTCATTTTGGACTTGTTTGCATTGCAATTACACTGTTACATTGACTGCATAATGAAAAGGGCATTTGTGCCAATTACATGAAAAATGCATTTTGCTTAATCACTTCCAATTTGCCTAAACTTGATTAACATTTGGATTAACATGTGGTATAAAGGCATAATTGTAACAGAAACTCTTAATCACATTTCATTTTCTCAGATCCAAAAGCAAAATCATCAAATTCTCTCCAATTTTCTACAAACTTTCTCACACTTTTTTTCACCAATTTCATCCAATTTCATCAGTGTTTTGCATTGTTCTTGCTTGCATCTTCATTTGCAGGTGAAATTGTGCATCTGTTTGCAATCAAATCGTGGCCAAACTCAAGGAATCGGCATTGTTGCATCCAAGATCATCCATGGCAAATTGAGGATTCTTCCACCTGGTGCATAATCGAGCTAAGCTATTTGTTCCAATCAACTTTTACATCTTCAAGCATCACCTGTTTCATCATTTCACACATGGAAACGCGCGAATCCAACAGCTGCTCACTCATAAGGTTGGATTTAAATCTTCACCATTGCTGGAATTGAGATATGGTTATTGTAGATTGTAGATTGTAGAGCACGATGCAGCTTGTGGTTTTGAAATTCGTTGAGAATCGAGTGAGAAATCTGGAATTTAAGATTGGATGTGAAAACTTCTTTTGATCGATTTGTTCAACATGTTAGGAGTTATAGAAAATCATGTGGATATTGTGATTGTACTTGCTTAGACGAGTTTAATGATGTATGATTTGTTCATTTTAGTGAAAATTTGTTCATGTGGATTTTCTGGAAATTTATTTGATGAACATGATGAAGAACACGCTCCAGAATGTATTTGATCCATTTTGCCTGGCTTCGTTTTGAAAATGGTGTTTACCGCGTTTCTGAACCAATCACGTGTCGCCACTGAATAAATGGAAACGCTGCGTTTTGCCCTGGCTCAGCATATTTACAAGATTGCCACGCGCTTCATTCATTAATTCATTTAAATGTTAAATAATCATTTCATCTCATGATTAATCTTCAAATATTCATAGAATATTCATGGATAATCCAATTTGAGTGAGGTTTTTTGCATTCATCTCCAAATTCTCTCTAGTATTTTTTAGGTATGATAGTCAAAGTTGTGCCTGGTGGATATTTTGACTTTGCCTAATGCCTTTGATCATGTATGCTTCATGTGTATGTTTTACCATTTCCTTCGTGAAATCTTGATGCCTTATCCAAAATGTGTGAAATTTTATATGCATGTTCTTGACTCTTTCCTGGTGATTTTGGTATATCGTTTGCTAATTTTGAGCTCTTGGTTAGAGAGATATGATGTGATCAAGTTGAGTGTGACAATGTGTGTCACACTATGTTATGTCAACTTCATGAATTTTGTTTCTATGCTTATTGAATGCCATTTGCTCTCAATTTTTGCATGTGATATCATCTAAATGTCTAGTTTTGCCATGATTTTTTGTAGGATTTGTTGAGCCATTTCCTATTTGATTGGGATTTTTGTTTGCTGTTTAGCCATTCTTAGGTGTTTCTTGAGTAATCAACTTACATGACTTGTAAAATTCTCATTCCCTATCATATGAAGATGAAATTTGGTGGAGTGTTTCTTAACATGTTTAACTTAATTTTGGCTTTGGTCCCATTCATTTATCATTTGTTTCCACTGTTTTACATTTGCTTGAAGTTGATGCTCCATTTGTGACCTAGTTTGGGTTGATTTTTGCATACCATGACTTCCTGAATTTAATTTCCCTACTTACACTTGTCCAAATAGCATGAAATTTGATACGATGCTCATTGAATATGTTCTGTTTAGGCTTGAATTTTTGTGGAATTTATTGAGCTGTTTTGATATGGATTTGATTGTGATCATTCTGTTTGGTCCTTTGAGGTTCCAATTTGCATGTTTTGTGCTATTTTGTTCATGAAATAATGATGATGAATGATATGAACATGAGACCAATTGGATTTGATGCCTGATGATTTAATCTTGATTTTGGATAAGTTTCATGTTCTGTTTTGATAATTTGATTTCATTTTGGCCCTAGTTTTGGACTAGTGGTTTGTGATCTCACTTTTGAGTTGTGTTTCAGGTTAATAGCACAAATGGCCTATGCTTGATGATGTGCCTCCATTGGAGTTGACTTGTGACTTGTATATAGCTAATTTTGACTTTGTTTTGCAGGGTTTGATATTTGAGTTTGAGCCTTAATGGCTTGCACCTTTGTGCATTGGCTTGTGTTTGTCTGTGTATAGCTAACTGTGAACCATTTACTGTTTGGTTTTGTGATTGGTATACTGATTGTATTTGATTGATTTCAGGTACATTAGTTGCTAAGATTGCTTTGCTTTGCTTGGTAAGCAATTTGCACTGAGGTATAACATTCTTGTCTCCATGTAGTCTGGAAGACCTGGCTTGTTACCTAGCCAGGCACCTGTCTGAAGTCCTCCTTAAGAGGCAATGTTTGTGCTTGTTTATTTTTGTCCCCAAGCAGGTAAAGACCTTTTGTTAAGGCAATTGGCGGATAAAAGAGATAAGCAATCTATCTCCCGCTCTTCTGTTGAGTCATCCCTCTGCTCACACCAATGTGTTGATGCATTGGGATACAAACCCAAGATCTTGTACAGTGTACAGTTGTGTCAGTATCTTAAGTGTAGAAGGGTTCCCACTTTCTGGACCCACACTTCTTTGTCTAAAGCTCTCCCTGGCCAGGGATAAGAGCTGTGAAGTCTTATCTTCACCCACCTTTCCTCAGCTTCACCTTGGCTCTCAATGTCAAGGTTAAGAGCTAACACCACCCCTGTACAGATGGCTTGCTCTTGCAGCCCCACCCTTGTTTGAGCCTCACTTGTGTGCATATAGTGTGTGCTGTTTGTGATTGTTTGCTATTGCTTGTGCTTTAGGATAGGCTTGCTTCCTGTGCAAGTTAGCTAGAAACCTTAACTTAGGGATGATTTTGCATGATAACATCTAGGCTCGAGTCGTAGTCTCCCTAGTTGTGTCTCCCTCTGTTATCTGGTTAGGCTAGTCTTGTGTCTCTCCGTAGGGGAACTACGTCGCCCTGATCCTCATACCAGATGAGGTACGTAGGCAGGAGATGAGCAGATCTCTCCGGGCGCCTGTTTTTGTTTTGTCTTGTTGTGTGCTTGGAGTCCGGTATAAGTCCATCAAGTGGCATCTGGTTTCCAGTGTGGGTGTGTTTTGGTTCGGAATCCGATGTAAGCCCCGCGATTGGCATTCGGATTCCACGTTTGCCTGTGTCTGTTTTGTTTGTGTGCGTTAGCCGAGCTACGAATGCTCTGATTCTTCTTCGTCCAAGAAGATACGTATGCATAGGATGCGACGTCCTAGCGAGCATGTTTTTCCCCAGTCCGAACTACTTTGACTCTGATGTCTATGCCCGATAGACTAAGTAGGCCCAGGATGCGATATCCTGCCGAGTCAGTCTCGTTTGTTTTCTTGTGTCTCTTTCAGCCTGTGTAGATGTTTGTGAGCAGTGTTTTAGCAACCATTTTCCTTCCTTTTGTGCGTGGATCCCGTCGAGTACGACAGATGCGTAGGGGTGCTAATACCTTCCCTTCGCATAACCGACTCCCGATCCCATTCTCTTTGGTCGCGAGACCATGCTTTTTCCAGGTTTACTCTGAGCGTTTCCTTTCCCTCTTTTGGGATAAATAACGCACGGTGGCGGCTCTGTTGTTCTTGTTTCCCGCCAGTTTTTCGCGTAATGCGACAGTCGGAAGAAACATTTTGTACACCAAATCCCATGGCGTCGAAAACGCATGTATACAAATTGCCCCCCAGCAAAGACGTTTCGACTGTGTTTTCTGGAGAAACAGTCATTTGTTGGCAACCAATGTTTTGATGCCATGTCATTTAATCTTTATTAAATCCAAGTCTGATAATCTCAATTTCCAATGCAGATCCATCATTACACTTTCTTCACAATGTCACGTCTAGCCCACGTTCACAGCCTACTACCATCATTTCCTCACATCATGGTCTCTTTTCAACTTCCACCTCTTTATCATTCCCATCAGAAATGGCCACGTGTCCCACTAACATCATTACCATCCTAAAACGTTTCAACATCTTCTTCCTATAAATACCCATAAACCTTTTCTTTAAACCCTTTTCTGCTTCAGATTTCCTTTCTTCATACCCTTTTCTCAAGCTTTTCACATTTTTTCTGAGAAATCTTCCTAAGTTCTTCCTAGCAATGGCGCCTCAAAAACCTTCAAGCAGCAAACATTCCAAGAAGAAACAAGACTCAGCTTTCTCTCCTGTGCATGATTTAAAAGGACCGATGACGATTGGAAACCAACAGTATGCTCCAGAACCTCCAAATGAGAAAGAAAAAGAATGCATCTACAAATCTCAGGTACTAATCCCTGTTCTTATTTCTGGGAATTGTCATGCTATGTTAGGTCCCCTTCCAAATCCAGAGATTAAACCAGAGCGTTTAAGAGAATTTTTCCCATCTTACTTCCACACAAAACCCATAGGCGCAGGAAGAAAACCTCAACCTAGAGAGGACGTTGCAGAACTAAATGATCCATCGGACACTGGAGAGTTGGACTTAGCTTATTTAAATTACAATAGGATATTTAGAACCTGTCCATGGTCAAAAGACCCTTCTGACTACGTATCTTGGTTAGATAAAGTCGAAAAGGTTAAAGGGGTTTTTTGGAAAGAAGTAGGCATTTTCGACCTTATTCAATTGTCGAGAGTAGGACCCAATATCTGTCCAAATATGCTTTTGGCTTCTCTCTACTTTTGGGATAGTACTTACAACACTTTTCACCTCCCTTGTGGGATGGTTACGCCGACCCTTTTCGACGCAGCAGCCATTGTTGGCCTTTATCCCAATGGTGTAGATTTCGACCCTACTGTCCTCAGTGGGGATACCATTGCTTTCGAAACTAGCCTTGCTCCCTATTCCTTATTTACGTCTCATTTTCATGACAAGAGCACCACTGAAGTTTCAGACGTCGAACACATAGCTTTTCTGAATTTATGGTTATCCAAATATGTGTTCTGCTCTCGCTCTCTTCAAGTTGCCAAGAGATTTATCACCATAGCCAATCAGCTTCATGCGGGCACGAAACTATGTTTGAGCGAAATGATCCTGGCGAACCTTTACGAATCTCTGAGTGAGAGTGTACATTTTTTGAAAAACGCCAAAACCCAGGGTAAAATTAACTTATCAGGACCTTTCTGGCTCTTGCAACTATGGCTTAATGCCACTTTTGAGGCTTCTCTCCCTATAGAGCCAGAGATAGACGAAGAGGAAGTAAAAAGCAGGACTGTCGAATGGCCAAGGTTGGTGCAACTAACACCAACTGATGAAGGGATCAGCCTTCGACAAGCTTTCAAAAGCTATGTCATGATGTTCGCCAAGAGGTATCAGTTCACTTCGACCATGGCGCCTTTTGCTGATAGGAAAATTGGACCTAAGTGGTTTACCCAACAACTGCCTTTGGAAATGCAGAAAGATGAAAATACATTTATGAATGTTTGGGAATCATTCTTAACCCCTAGGCTTCTTTTTTCTTACTGTAACACCACTAAAACTCAAGTTGCTTTGATAGTTTATCAACCCAACCTTGTTTCTAGACAGTTTGGTCTAATCCAAATCAAACCTCGACCTATATTCCCCAAGAAAGGGTCCATCATCTTTTATAATTCACTTCATACTGAAGATGAGGGCAGAGAACTGTCGAAGAAACTGACTGATGATTCTCTCAACATTCGACCAGTTATATTTCGACCATCATTCCTATGCACTCCTGAGTTTGACGAATGGTGGAAAGATTACTACTCCAACAGATTTTTTGACGTAACTGCCTTTGCTACACATTTGACAAATGCTTTCGCTTTTGTGCAGGATCGGACCAAAAAAGGTATTCAAAGACACATTAGGGAGATACAGAGATTTCAAAAATATTTTGAAACTGCGTATAGACCTGATGATGTTAGTCGAACTATACACGAAGCAGCAGCTGAATTAAAACGTAAAATGACGGAGAAGTTTGAAAAACTGTCATTGCCTTCAAATCTTCGACCAGAGGCGCGCTATGACCTGGCTTTCAGTTGCCATCCACCAAAGTTTCCTCCTCTGCCAATTGCTGAATTTGGGGTGGCCTTCAGCCCTCCATTTCCAGATTGGTTTGTTTGTGGGGACTTTATGAAAATTCTCCGTCAACAGTACAAAAAGCCTGCTGAGCGTGTGGTTCCGACTAAGTATCATCTGGGCGAATACCCAGGACACCTTCATATTGGAATAGAACACGTTCGCGTGGAGGATCCCATTCTTGAAGGTGTTCACAGAAAACACGATTTTTTCTTTTGTTATTCTAACTGTATTATCATGTATCTCTTATACTTGTTTCTGAATCTTCTTTCTTTCCTTAGCTGTGAAGATCCCTGCCAAGAAAGCTTCTGTCGAAGCCTCACCCAGTGCTGCCAGGAAACAATCGACAAAGGTACAAAACTTTTATTCTCCTTATTCGTTTTTCTCCCTTCTGATACTAACTGACTATGGTCTGCATGACTAGGTAAGTCGAAAACCCGCGATAGTCCAAAAGAGAAAAAGTGAAGAGGAGAAAGAAAAAGATAATGTTCCTGCTGAAGAATCTGGTGACGAATCTCCAGAACTAATCCCCCCTCCTCAGAAGAAAAAGAAACTTACAAAGGTCTCTTCTCAGAGATCTATAGTTAAATCGACCAGGAAAGATCTCGCGAGTACCCCCACTCCTAAATTTCAATCGAAAGACACGGAAAGTGGGAGATCCAGCTTTAATACTGAGATTCCTGAGGTGAGCTTCCTATTTCGACAGTATCTATTTACCTTCCTTGCATCTTTTCTCTTCTAAATCTTAGAATTGTTTTTAGGAACAAATGGTTGTCGAAAGGACACCTTAGAAAATTCTGGAGGAAACAGTCCCAGAAGAAGATATCCTCGCAGGTGATCCTGTCAGGCAAACTATAGCAGAATTCGATACTACAGTGGGTGAAACCTCTGAGGATGAATCTCCTCCTCATCCGGGATTAGATGTTGCCACTCATGGTGATGATGCTGACATGGGGGCTAGGGTCGAAGATGATCATGAAGACGAAGCTGCCAAAGATGGGGATGACCCGCCGAAACATACAGAGGCTGAGCAAACCTTAGAACGAAACATTCAACCCGCTCCTGGCCAGACCCGAGGGAGTGGCAAATCAACTGGTTCGACTAGTTTCTCTCGCGAGGAGCTTGAAAATCTCAAAGTGCAAAGGCCCTTGGAGTATCTGAAGGCTATGCTTAGCGCCCGTTTTAACTTCCAAGATTCTTCTCAGAGCAGTTCGACCACTTCTGGGGCCACTTCTGAAGCACCATCACTTGGCCACATCTTGAACAAAATTAAAACAAAAATCCTTGATGTTGATTTGTTCAAGATTTTGGAAGAGAACTCCCTTGCTCACCTTGACCTTAAAAAACTTTTGAAACAAGTAAATGTCTTGGAAGCTTCTGCTGAGGTTGGAAGTTTTGTGATGGAGATGATGACCCTTATTCACCTGGCCACTGCAGATCTTCTTCATCAGACAGACCTTACCGATCAAATCTCCTCAAAGTCTGAAACACAAACCGCTGAATGGAATGCTGTTTCGACTTCGACTGACAAAGTCTCAAGGTTGCAAAAGCTTTCTGAAACTTACGTCAATGAAGTTGCTGCTTGTGATGACAACATCCAAAAATGGGAGAAACAGATAGCAGCGCTTCAAGAAAAGATCTCCCAAGAGAAAAAACGTAAGGCATCCATTCAACAACCTAAACAGAGCGAGATTGACGAAGAATTGAGGGTGGGTATTCGACATGCAGAAAAAGCCCAGCAACTTAGTCAGGAGATTGAGACTTTCTCTACTCACAAGAGTCTTTGTGATCATCGACTCCAGTTTCAGAGGCAGAAATTCGCCACTTTGAAGGATACTTTTGCCAATTTTAATTTGTAGTCGAATTTATTTAGAAACTCTCAGCCCTTTGAGGCTTTCTTTGTAATAACTTTTGAATGCCATTTTTATTTGGCCCATCTTATCACAATTATGTTTGCACTTATTCTGTTACTACTTTTACTTCCTGTAATATAGGCTTATACTTTTTCAAATACTTGCCATTTATTCTTAGGATTCTCTTATCCTTCTCTATTTCTTCTATTTCGTACGCGCCGTTTGAAAATGTTTTCAAAACCTGGAAAGGTCCTTCCCATTTAGGAGACCACTTTCCCATTAATTTATCCTTTCGATCCATAGGAAGGATTACTTTCCACACAAGGTCACCTATTAAGAAGGTCTTGAATCTTACTTTCTTATTGTAAAATCTTTCGACTCTCTCCTTTTGTCTTCTTATTAGGTCTAGCGCGCGCAGCCTTTCCTCGTCTAAATCAACTAGTTCGTCCATCATCATACTCCAATATGTATCTGATGGGATTTCATGATGCCTTTGCACTCTAACCGACTGCAAATATATTTCGACTGGCAAAACTGCATCATGTCCGTAAGTCAACTTGAATGGAGTCGAATTCGTTGCCTCTTTGGGGGACGTTCGATAAGCCCACAAGGCTTGATCCAAAATCTTATGCCAATTTCTAGGTTTTTTCCCCACATGCTTCTTAATCAAGTTTATCACTACCTTGTTGGCTGCTTCAACTTGCCCATTGACTTGAGCGTAGTAAGGTGTCGAAGTAAGGAGCTTAAAACCTGTTTCTTGTGCAAATTTCTGCATGTTTTTGCCAGTGAACACAGATCCTTGATCTGTTGTTATTGTCTCAGGTATCCCAAATCTGTAAATTATGTATTTTTGGATAAAGTCTATGACTGCTTCTTGATCCACATTCGCCAATGGTATAGCTTCAGTCCATTTTGTGAAATAGTCTATCCCGACCAAAATGTACCTTTGTCCTTTTGAGGAGGCTGGTCGAATTTCCCCAATTAAGTCCAAAGCCCATCCTCTGAATGGCCAAGGTTTTATAATTGAGTGCAACTCACTTGCAGGGACATGGGGTATGCCTGCATGTACTTGACATTCCTGACAACCTTTTTGCGAATTCGACACAGTCTTTCAGCATTGTTGGCCAATACATTCCTTGTCGAAATAATAGCCACTTCATTTTGTGACCTGCTTGGTGCGTGCCACACGCTCCACTGTGTACCTTCGACAAGGCTATGTAGGCTTCGTCTTCACTCAAGCATTTCAATAAGACTCCTTCTGCAGTCTTTTTGAACAATTCATTTCCCAAAAGTACATAACTCAAAGCTCTATATTTTATCCTTCTTTCTGCTTTCTGATTTGGGTCTTGTAGATAATTCTTGATAGGCTTTCTCCAGTCTGTAATTCCTGAATCATCTATGTTGAATATCTCAAAGTTTTCTTCATCACCGTATCCTAATCTTATTGACTCCAGATATGATGGGGACAACTTGGTGGATACGACTCTTCCTCTGACTTCAATGGCTTCTTCTAACTTTTCCTTCGACACTTTGTATCCGGATGCTAGTTGAGCAAGATCGTTCGCTTCTTGATTCTCCAACCTGGGAATGTGCCTGAAGACGACATTGTCGAACTCCTTGAGAAGTCTATTGGCTATTACAAAGTACATGATTAAATTTTCTTTCACGCACTTATACTCTTTCGTCAACTGCTTTATCACCAGTTCGGAATCACCCATTATTTCGACTCTCGTTGCCCCCAATTTCAATAAGATTTCAAGTCCAGCGATCAAAGCTTCATATTCTGCTTCATTGTTTGAACACAGACTTTCAACTTTGTACTTGAATTTTGTTGGAATTCTGTCAGGAGAAATAATCAACATCCCCACTCCCGTTCCTTTTTTATGACTGGAACCGTCGAAATACAATTTCCAAGGTTCTAATTCGACGTACTCCACGTCTTCGTTTATAGAATGGTCGGCTATGAAATCAGCGACCACTTGTCCTTTCACCGCTTTTAAAGGCAGATATTTCAAGGAGTATTCTGTTAACGCTAAAGCCCACTTTCCAATTCGACTATGTAAAATAGATTTAGATAACATATACTTTATTACGTCGAAATGGGAAGAAATATATACATCGACAGGTTTTATATAATGCTTCAATTTCATACAAGAGAAATATACACATAGGCATAGCTTTTCTATAATGCTATATCTAGTTTCGGCATCATTTAGGACTCTACTGAGATAATAAATGGCTCTTTCGACGCCATTCTCGTCTTCTTGACACAACATACTTCCTAATGTTTTGTCTGACGCCGAAATGTACAATCTCATACTTCTTTTTCTGCAAGGAGACATCAGGATTGGGGGACTAGCCAGGTACTCCTTGATTTTGTCGAAAGCCGCTTGCTGTTCTTGCCCCCATGCGAAGTCTTCCTTCTTTAGTCGAAGTAGAGGAGAGAAAGCTTGTGTCTTCCCACTGAGGTTGGAGATGAATCTTCTGAGAAAGTTGATTTTCCCTAGCAGAGACTGCAACCCCTTTTTGGTTGATGGCGCTTTCGCTTCCATTATGGCCTTGGCTTTATTTTCGTTTATTTCGATCCCCTTCTTGTGGACCACAAAGCCTAAGAAATCACCCGCCTGCACACCAAAAGCACATTTAAGTGGGTTCATTTTCAAACCAAACTTCCTCATCCTTTCAAAGGATTGTCGAAGATGATCTATATGACTTTTCCCTGAAACAGACTTAATCACAATGTCGTCAATATACACTTGCATGAAAGTTTTGATAAAGTCATGAAAGATGGAATTCATGGCACGTTGGTAAGTCGCTCCAGCGTTCTTTAAACCAAAAGGCATTACTACCCATTCATACGTTCCTATTGCTCCATGACAACGGAAAACCGTTTTAGGAACATCTTCTTCAGCGATAAAAATTTGGTTATAGCCAGAGTATCCGTCTAACATACTTAAGTACTCATGGCCGGCTGCAGAATCTATGAGCATTTCTGCCACTGGCATAGGATATTCATCCTTCGGGGTAGCCGATTTTAAGTCTCGAAAATCAATGCATACCCTAAGTTTGCCATTTTTCTTAATTACTGGAACAATATTTGCAATCCATTCGACATACCTGGTTGTGCGGATGAACTTGCATTTTAGAAGTCTTTCGACCTCTTCTTTTATTTTCGACAGGATTTCTGGTGCGAAGCGTCTCGGAGTCTGCTTTACTGGCTTCTTTCCTTCCATTATCGGCAACTGCATTTCGACCAAACTTCTGTCAAGACCAGGCATCTCGTCATAATCCCATGTGAAACAGTCTTTGAACTCTTTCAGCAACTGGACTATCTCGACCTTGAACTGGGGGTCCATTTTTGCACTTATGTAGGTTGGTTTATTCTCTGCCCCCACTCCTAAGTTTATTTCTTCTAATGGGTCCTGCGCCACCATCTTCTCGTTAGTTGACACTGGATCTTTTTCGAACCCTAGAGGTTCGTCGTCATAAATGGCGTCAAGCTTTTGGTGTTGCCATCCGCCCATTTGGTTGTTATCGTGATCTTCCGCAACGTCTTCTTGGGGACATTGTTTGTTGGAGTTTTCTTGGTTGGCTTTGACAGCCATATATTTTACTTCAGCCTCGAGGGCCTCTTTGAGTTTGTTTTCAGCTATGTAAGCCGTAATCTTTTCGATCGCTGATTGTTCACTCGTCATCGTCAAATTCGCTTCCCCATCCCGTCGGCGCTATATGAGTGGTTCCCCATATGTAAGTTTCGCCAATTACTTCTTTATCCCACTGGAAACCACGTGTAGGATGCAGGTACATGGAGCAATAGGCATTGTCTGTCGTCTTCAAGTCGAATTCTGCTGGGCTGCAAGGAGGTATGTGAGCCAGGTTTTTGTCGAAGCTTTGGCTGTTGACACTGTTTACCTCTGTCATGAAGTAGCTTTGGTCAGCCTCGATGTTTTCGACGATCCCATCTGGCCTCCATATGGCTATTCGCTGATGCATTGAAGAGGGTACAGCTCCTACGCCGTGAATCCACTCCCTACCAAGCAGTAGGTTGTAGTTGGCCTTTGAAGCGATGACTATGAACATTGTAGGCCTTGTTATGGTTCCCACAGTTAAGTTCACTTGGATGACTCCCATAGTTGTTCCTATCTTCCCTTCATAATTCGACAACACCATGTTGTGAGGTTTCGCGTCTGAATCGTCTTTTCCAATCTTCTTCAGCATGTAATGGGGCATCAAATTCACTGCCGCTCCCCCATCCACCAGTATCTTATTCACACCGACATTTTCCACCTTCCCTTTTATAAACAAAGGTTTCAAATGCGCTTTCATGGAGTCGTCTGATCTTTCGAAGAAAGCGTTCTGCTCTTCGACGCACCCGTTATTCATCACGTAGTAACAGACGGGCTTGTGTGCCATTGTTTCCTCTTCCATCTCGTCTTCTTCATCTTCGACCTCCATGACTCTATCATAGTCTCTAGGGAGAACAGATACCACGTTGCAGATCACGTTGAAGGATGATTCTGAGTCAGAGTTGAAACTGTCAGTTACTTCGTCATCTTCCTGCATCTTCGCCTTCGACGCAACTGATTCGACAACTCTGCTAGGATTGATCTGGAGGGGAGTCTCTTTTCTGCTCCTTGTCTGACGATTGTTGCTAGATTCTGCTTCGTCTTTTCCATTCATGTTCTTCTTCGCCACCTCAATTTCTGCCCTCTTCTGCCTCTGGAACCTCCTCCATTGGGATCTGGACATGGGGTTTTTGCCTTTGTAATTCTCTGAAGGGTATGGTCTTGGCTTGTGTTTTTCCATTTCCTTCTTGCCCTCCATCGACGCGCCTCTCTGGACCTCAAACTTTCCCCATTTCTTCTGCCCCTGGGCGTCTCTAATGGGTTGAACCCATTTGTCGTCCGTTGCTTTGTCAGATGGTTTATAGGTGTTCTGGCGTCTCTCTCCGTGCCTCCACTGGTGGTGATCACTTCTCCTTGGGTCATATCTCACTGTTCCCCAATTCTCTTTCCTCTTGGTCTTATCTACCGCTTCCAGGTTGGTTGCTGCCTTCCTGTCGAAGACTGCACTGCAGCGTGGGCACAACATCACTTCGGTTTTCATCCTTTGGCACCTCTTGATGAATTCCATTAAGTTTTCCTCCTCTCTAGGATACGCCAGCCTTTGGTACTCTTTCCGACGACGATCTTCGCCCTCTTCGGCCTGGTCCTTCTGAGATATTTCCACCATATTTACCCCAACATTTCGTTCGTCGGCGATGCTTAATTCGTTCATCTTTCTAATGAGTCTCTCTTCTTCGCCTTCGACGCCTTTTGGTGTTTGGTCGAACTCTTTCTCTGGGCAGCAGCACCAAGATATGGTCCTGGGACCATGTTTGCAACAGTATTTGTTCCAATTTCTTCTGGGGTCTTCCATTGTCCTACGCAGAATCCCACTGATCACGGGCTTCGAAGGACCGTTAGCGGCTTCCGCTTTGATTTTTGTGACTTCTTTACTGAAAGGCCCCATAGTGTTGACGCAGTTGGCGATATTACCTTTCTTCGTTTGGTCAGAATCAAGGCCTTTAGCAGCCTTGTTTTCAATAATGAGGTCTTCAGTAACCTTCTCTTTCGTATTAGGGGAATGCTCAATTGCGTCGACTGTTTCTTCATTGTTGTCTGAAGAAGCATCTCCCCAACCGCTTCGTTGGATTGTGTTGATGTCGATCTGAGAGCTTGCCGGCGCATTGTACTTCACAAGATAATCATATTTCCCACTTGGCTGTCCCAAGCGGTCCCAATTCTCCTCTTGTTGAAACTCCACATTCTCGACAACATTGTCACCGTCCTTCTTGTCGAAACCTTCAGTAGTTTCCATTCTTTTCTGGCTTGCGAGATCCTCAGCAAGCTCGACCATGTTGACATTTGTGTCGAAACTTCCAGGGGCCTCCACCATTTCCAAATTTCCACCAGGAGCAACTTCGGCCTCCACCATGTTCACGATGGATGGTTCAGCGTAGTGGGCTTCAACTGCCTGCATAGGATTCAAATCGATCTTCATCTGTTGTTTTGGTTTGTCACCAAACTTCAGCCTTCCGTCACGGATAGCATTTTGAACGAGATCCCTGAAAAGGAAACAACGAGACGTCTTATGGCCCAGAAAATTATGGTATTTACAAAAACCTCTCTTTTTCTGTTGTTCCATAGGCGGTTCTTTAGCGCCTGGCGGTTTTTATTAATTGACCATCTTTAACCAACAGATCGAAGATTTCGTCACATTTGGTGATGTAGAACGTATAAGTCCTTTTGGGGAACTTATCGTTGGTTTCGACTGGGTTTCCGTTCGACGGAGTTAGTACTTTGCACGAATAAGGTGGGCCTTGCTTTAGTTCTGCTAGGTCAATCTCTTGTTCGTCGAAGTTACTTGGTTCGTTTTCGTCGTACTCATCATCTTGGCGAACCCCTACGTAGGCTACCCTCTCTTTTTTATTCTTATTTGCCCTGAATTTTTCGTCCCTTAACTTTTCGACCTGTCTCACTCTATCTGCTAATTGTGTCATATCCCTCAGATACTGGGTATCTAGTTTCTTCCTTATAGAATAATCTAGTCCCCCTGCGGCCATTTCGACCAACTCATGTTCTGGCACCGGGGTGAAACATCTAGCCTTTAGCAATCTGAACCTATTTAAATAATCATCTATTGGTTCGGAGTGTTTTCTCTTAACACTGGCTAATTCTTTCAGACTTATTTTTGTTTGTCCCATGTAGAATTGTTCATGGAACAGCCTTTCTAATTGGGTCCACGTGTATACTGAGTTTGCAGGCAAAGATGTAAACCAAGTAAACGCGTTTTTTGTTAAGGAACTAGGGAAATATTTTATTTTCAAATTTTCATTACGGGCTATTTCCCCTGCCTCGATCAGATAACGTGCCACATGTTCTATAGTGGACTCACTAGTGTCCCCTGAGAACTTTGTGAACTTAGGGACTTTCCACCTTGGTGGCAGTTCTTCTTGCAGAATATATTCCGATAGTGGGGATGCGTAACTAGGCCTTTGTAAACCCATGTTCATCCCATTTTGTGCCATTATCGTTTCGACCATGGCTGCCAAATTGTTTTCGACAGGCGGATTATTATACCGTATCCGTTGTTGCAATACAGCATCCGCGTCTTGGCCTCTATGGATTACTATCCTTCTAGGCTCTTGTGGAATAGGGATTTCGACACGAGGTTGTTCGACTACATCCTCTTGGTTTCTGACGTTTGTTTGAGGATTATCCAACGGTATCTGGTTTATCGTAGGCTCTTCCTGGACCGCTACCCCTGGGTTATGAATCATTTGTTCTCTGTGTCGAGTTTGAGGGACTCCAAAGAAATCAGCAATGCGCGTCATCTGCGCTGCCAATAATTGGTTTGTTTGGGTGGTGTTTTGTATTAGAGGGTTAAAACCGCTCCCATTTGTTGTGTCAACATTTGGACCATATCATGATTACTCTCGTCCATTTGTTGTCTAATTACCTGCACAGAATTATTTGTTATTGGTGGCACATAGAGTGGTTGTTGATTCAGTCTACTCATGTTTCCACCATATCCTGACCCTTGTAAGGGTGAAGACACGTTGGCCATCGAATCTGAATATATTAACGGGGAATTATGTAAATTTGCCATTACCGAAGTTGGCATTCCAAAGGGTTGTTCCCTACCAGGCGGAGGCATGGTGAAATTTGTTACAAAAGGCCTAGAAATGTTCCCCACAGGAGGGGGTGTCCCAACGGGCATCTGTTGTGCCCTAAAGGACGAACTAGGCGCGTTTTGCGATATCGAAACCGCTGGCATTGACCCTGTTGACGAAGGTACAGCCTCTGACACAGGGACCGATCCTATATTGCCTTCTGTCGAAGGGGCAGGGTTGGATACTGGGATGGATTCGTTTGGATTATTTGGCTGGTTCTCCATTTTCCTTACTCTTGTTCTTTTAGGTATTTCTACGTCGGATACGGCTAATTTACCGCTTCTCAGTCTCATACAACGAAGAACAAACTTTGACTAGTGATTATCTAAATTTCTAGATTTCTGCACTGTCCCACTGGGCGTGCCAATTTGTTCGCTGTGAATTTTGGCGAACAACCTCTGGTTTACCAAAACTTGTAGAATTGGGTTACTTGCAGGATCAACCACACAAATCCTAGGACATGTGCAGATCTAGATGGTCTTTGAAGATGTTTAGAACGACTTTTGTATCTTTCATTCTGGTTCTATAAATGTTTTATGTCGAAGAAAAGTTGATTAAAGCGTTTAAAGAGATATAAATTTGACGAAATAAGGTAAAATGGCAGAAAATAAACTGACGAAATGTAAAGTGTCGAAAATAAAGCGTAGAAAGGTAACAAACTGGAAAGCGTAAAAGGAAAATATAAAGAACTTTGTTTTCTATGAAATATAACTTTGAAAGAAATTGGTGTTTGTTTACACATACATGTTCCAAATATGACTCTTTTCTCTCACACGGGTACTTTGAGTGTTTTCAGGAATTTCAGGAATTCTGTACAAGTAATTTTTCACACACCTTTTTTCCGATAACAACTACCCTATTTATATACAAATAACATAACTGTTACTAACGACCAAATCCTAAAACTGTGACACATGGCTTTCTTCCTTTCGCCAGATGCTTCCACGCGTCTTCTGCCAAACATCACAACTCTTTTGAATTTGAATTTGTACTTTAAGTCGAAATGACGTCTTCCTTCAGGTTTTTTTGTCGAATTGTCGATATACTACAATGTTCTCCATGTCTGTTAAAGGTGTCTTCCCAGCTGCAGATATCTTGTCGAAATGTCGAAACCTCCATTTTGTCGAAGTGTCGAACCATACTTATTAGCCAAACGTTTATCCCATGTCGTTATTTGTCGGAAGAAACATTTTGTACACCAAATCCCATGGCGTCGAAAACGCATGTATACACATTGTTAATGAATCATTTAGGATTTGTTGTATCTTCTTCTCATCCATCCCAAGTCAATAATGAAACTAATGACCTGAATGAAGATGGTGTTAATGAATCAGATGAAGACATTAGTGAACACATCACTAATGAATTTTGATTTGGATTGTTTTTTCTTACTAACTTGTCTGAAATTTGGATTGTTTTTTCTTACTAACTTGTTTGGACAAGTGATTGGTTGCTATAAAAATTTGAATGTGATTAGGTTTGAATTATTTATTCAAATTATATTTTTATTTTTATATTATTGTTACTCTAATATTTAACATTAATTACAATGTTTTAAAACTGAATTAAACATAATTAATAATTAAATTAATAATCCGAAAAAGAAATTACATGTGGGTTTTATATTTATGGCTACTTTTCTTGCGAAAATTTTAATTACCAGTCGTTTTATCACTGGTGTATCTAAGATTTTTTCCGGAGGTATAACCTGCGGATTTACCTGCGAATATTTTCTGCAGTCTACGATTTTACCTACTAAAATAATTACCCATAAAGATAATTATCCACATACATTTTAGCTGGAAACACAAAATAACATGAAAAATCCAAATAACACATTTTCGAAATTTTTGTCAAAATCCGCAGATAAATCAATAGAAAAATATAATAAATGATAAATTGCATGAAAAAATCATAGCATTAATTTAATTATTAATTGTTAATATATTAAAATAATTAAACAGATAGACTTGATGATAGTGATATTAATATAAATTTGTAATATTATATATATATATATATATATATATATATATATATATATATATATATATATATATATATATATATATAATATATATATAATATATATATATATATATATATATATATATAATATATATATATATATATATATATAAAATAATTAATAACATGTTTAAATAATTTTTGATTTAATATATTTATTAATTAAAAAAATGATATTTATTTTAATCATATTAAATAATTGAATTCTATACATCCTTGGACAAAACAACCCTGAAAAGAAATTCTGAAGAGGATTTTAGACATAATAATAATAATAATAATAATAATAATAATAATAATAATAATAATAATAATAATAATAATTTAAAAAATAGTCCAATACCTATTTTTCTTCTTGTAAAGCAAAAAAAATTAGTTGTGGTGCAACTTGGCAACAATAAACACATTTTACTATTTAAATAGGAAAAAATATATTGAATAATTAATGTTGGTATTCTATTAAGGTAAATTTATAAATACATTAGTTTTAAAAAAAAAAGGAAAAAATATTTTTGACCTTCAAGAATCAAATCCATGATTTTGGCCTTTATCTTTTATTTCAACATCCTTATTGGTATTCATTCTAATCACCTATCTATAACCATAAATAAAAATTTATAATTATAACTAAAAGAAAAATAAAGGAATATAAATAAAGGAAATAAAATGAAATGAATGAATGGTTAACTTTAAAAAATTGGTCAAGGAAAATTAATAATAAAGGAAATCAATAAAAAAAATGAATTAAAAATAAAAGAAATTAATAATTAATTTAAAAATTAAATTAAACAAAAAAAACAAAGTTGATTAAATTACACCAATATTGAATAAATAATAAATAAATTTTTATATAGAATAAAACAAATAATTAAATAGTTGAAGTCAAATGAGTAGTTATCTTTAAAAAAAAAAACAGAAAATAATTAAAATAGCAAAATCATATAAGTTAAAAATAAACAAAATGGATAGTTAAGAAACGTGGGTAAGGTTTAATATAAAAGAAATTAATAAATAAAATAGAATAAAAAGTTTTGATACCAAAATGAAGTAGATTATAATTTATCTTATATGAGTAAAAATTATTTTCTATATTTTAAATTATCTACATCCCATCCATTAGTATCATAAGGATGAGACGGATTTAATTGTATCATGTAAAAAGAGTGTGGACCTATTAGTTGAGGTTAATAAAAGTAGAATTTGAGACAAATGTGAGACAGATGAATGTAGGAGAAAGAGAATAAAGTAGGGATTGTGTGAGAAAATGAATTTAATTAATAAATAATTATTAAATATCAATAACATGCCTAAATTGTTATCGGTATTTAATCAAATTCATGGATAAAACTAAAAACTAAAATAAATGAAAAGAAAAAGATTAATATGAGATCTAACACAAATAACATAATTAACAATTATTTTAACTATAAAATAATTCATAAACATTTTAATTTCATATGCAATTCATTTTTCCATTGTAGTACCTGCAAAAATAAATTAAATAAATATTGTATTAACTAAAAAAAGTAATTAAGAGAATAAATGATATTAAATTATTATTAAAAAAATTAATATTAGTTAAAAAATTATAAAAATATCTCTAATTTTGACGCTTGCTAAATCACTTCATAATTTTTATATATAAGAATAAGAAATTACAAAAAAACATCCTTAATTTTGGCGTTAAAGTCTCTACCTCACTTAACCATTTTTATATTTATATATAAGATATAAGTTGATTCATGCTGCTATTTATAATAATATAGATACATTTTTAATTAAATCAACAAAATAACTCAAAATATAAAAATACCGTGTAATAAAATAATTTAGACAAAATTACAATTTTAATCCCCTTATTATACCCTACTCACTAAATTACTTTTTATTTTATTTTTATTCAGTTTTAATTTTATCCTCAATTTTAATCCAAAAAAGACTGAAGCGTAAACTCTTTTAATATATGGCATTTTTTAATGATGTAATCTGAAATTTATTATTTTTTTATTATCCAATCATTTTATAAATAAATAAATTATTAATTAATATTTTTATATTAAGTTTTTTTAAAAATTCACATAAAAATTAATTTAATTGGTCTGAAAGCTAACCCATTTCTGCTGTTTTGTGTATCATATAGTCACACGATGTGAGACTTTTTCTGTAGGTATTTTCTTCTATCAACTAAAAAAACTTGCATGAATTCGATGATGTTTTGCAATTACGAGAAATAGAAAATATGTCAACATTCAGTTGTTCTTATAGGTTTCTTGTTCTTCATTATTTACTGAAATCTGTCATTAGTTTACTATATTCATACTCTCTTTTATATGTTTCTTAAGAGTATTTTCTTTGGAAGGTAAATGTATTTTCACTATTTAGAAATGTTATGTTGAAAGGTCTTTGATCATGTTCTTTCTTTGACTGGCCGAAAAATTTGGATTAGTGTAACAACCCGTATAATCTATATCTAGAATAATATCAAACAAGTGTTAATAATTGGTACTGATCCAACATAAGTGCCTAATGACATCAATATATACACATGTCCAAACTAAAAACATCAATGGAACGTGTTATACAATAGTGCCTAAACAATAAAAATCTAAGAACTATGTGCAATATCTTCATTGCACACAACTCCACAGCGGAAGATCCGAATAATTGCGGCCCTTGAAACATCCATAAACAGCTTCTCTTAGATTCAACCTGCAAGGATTACCTGAAAAATAACAACAATAATGGGATGGGATAATAGTCTCAGTGAGTTCTCCTATCCTATGGGTCCATCCGTCTCTACCGGGTTTTCTTATCAATATTCAACTCATATCCAACTCAAGTCAACAAGGAAACGAAGACTTGAGCGATGAGAAAACTAACTCGCAATTGTATGGCAACATGCATCTGAGTTCTCATAACTCAACCACGATCATTATTCAGATCACGACACATCAATTCCTGAACGGACTTACGTCTAAGCCAAACCCAGTTCATGCATGCTCGTATGATTCGACTTTCACGGTGGATATCGGGTCCTCTATGAGGCTTAATCCCCAGTTCAAGTGACCGTCACCCGTATGGGACTCCAGCCCACCTAGGTGTCCACCTTTCCCCCATGTCCGCCATGGTTGAGGCTCGAACCCAATTGGGGCTCGAATCATCGCTCCCACATCCTAATGCTTACTCATCTAAGCATACTAATAGAGATGTGTATCATCACAGAAAACACACACATTCTGAATACATGATCAGTTCCACAATCATCGGTTCCACGAACCATAACAAAATTCATGAATCACAGGTGACTTCATTCACCACAATACACAAATAATATGGCATGTTCCATACAATGCGTCTCATTCTCAATCGTGGCAACAATTCGTCCACGACCTTCACATAAGCGTCGTACGAATGAATACCGTATTCTCATACATATATCAAACATGTTCCATAACCTAGATTATCTTTCTAAGTTATTAATCAAGTTATTCTCTTAGGTTTCCCCACTCGTCTTCGTAAGGTTTTTTTAATCATGTTATTTCACAATCAAACATATAAACAATGTTTAACATTCATCATAATATAATTCATAGAATTTGTAAGACACATAATATACTATAACATTGTATAATAATGATAGTCTTTTACGTTATCTTTCTAACGCATCCGTCCGCGTCCAAAACGGAGTTATAACACTCAATTAATTCATTAATCTATTTTAATCAAGATTTAAATTAATATTTATCCATTGCATAAGTAAAAATCAAGATTTAGATTAACATTTATAACACTCCATTAATTCATTAATCCCAATTACATCTCATCATAGTATTTTTTATTTATTTATAATTAAGTACAGAGAAGTAGTCTCTTGGATTTAATATATAAATAAACAAATAAACCATTTCACACCACTTAAGAAAATTACTTAAATACATTTAATTTTTATATTTTTACATTCTCTTAATTAACCTTTATGAAGGAATTTGTATCATAATACTAAAAATTATTCATATTCAAACCATAAAATATTGTGTTATGTGTTGAGATTGGACGGAGTATATAATAATAGACCGGTATTATTGTACTTTCAATACAAAAAGATAATTATATACTTAATAATTTATATAAAATCATAGTTTATAAATATTTTTTATGGATAAAAAATATCAGCCTTGTTACCAAGAATAAAATAAAATCACCAGCCACGTTTTGGTGAAAACATAATGTATTTATTGCCAATAATACTGTTACAATAGTCCAAAAACAAGCCATGTATTACAATGTGTTTGCATGTACACAATAATTACATGTGTGTACAAACATAAACTGACAAATTGTCAAGTTGTCACGTGATAGGCACGTTTTATGAACCCTCATGCAGATGCTGTCTCACTTGTTAACCTGTTGAGGCTGCACTATACTCATATCCTTGTCGATTTTCTATTGTTTATTTTATTGTAGTTGGCAAATTTATTACACGTGGGATGGTTATAGCTAGGTAAGAATCGAAGCTATTGAAGCTTATGGGAACACTAGAGAAGGTTCCATTAAAATATATACAACTTGTTTCTCTATATATCTTGATTATGGCTATAGGGCGGCAAATAACTATTGTTATTTGAGCATAAAGTAACTTTTTTTTCTTTTCATTTAAGATACTTTTTATGAGTAAAGATGTATTCATAAAAAGAAAACTCTAATCCGATTACATCAAACCTACAACATTAAAACTTCACAATAATTTGAGGAAATCTTTAGAATATTTACACTTTATATTTTTTTTGTTATCCTTAATTCTAAGGTCGGTCCCGACTTTTTAGAGGTCAATGACAAATAATAAAAATAAACCCTTAATAAAAAAATACAATTTTATAAAAAAAGAATAACCTTGTATTTGTCAAATAAAAAGATGTTATTGCACTTATTTTTCTACCAAATCATTTTATTCGTCAACGTCGACATTTTCATAAGTCTAAATAAACTATCTAAGATAGAA
Source organism: Lathyrus oleraceus (assembly GCF_024323335.1). Classification (NCBI taxonomy): domain Eukaryota; kingdom Viridiplantae; phylum Streptophyta; class Magnoliopsida; order Fabales; family Fabaceae; genus Lathyrus; species Lathyrus oleraceus. The sequence goes on along the minus strand of NC_066584.1, from coordinate 84,567,898 downwards.
GTATTAAGAAAAGAGAATATCCTTGCATAAACAAGAGTCTTGCAATAACCACACCTAAAATACAATAATGAATTTGTCAAGAAAATAAGATTCAGAAACATTAAAAATGAAAAAATATCACCATATCATAAAGTTACATAAGATCACGTTAATATATACATACCATCATGCATAGAACTTCACTAGAACATCTTTTGTTTCATCTAAAACAATCTTATCAGGGGAGAAAGCTACCACACTAGATAAAGGAGACAACTTGTCACGATGGTACCTACATTAACAATATATTTTATACTAACGATAATATAAAATATCATCACTAACATAATGAAGTTTAAAAACAATCAAAATGATATGAAAAACATAATAGATGACTAACTATAAAAAATATATATACTATAATAGTGACAATATATAAGACATAAATAAAATTGAAAAATAACACGGGGGTAATTAAATTATACGGCTAAGTATTCATAACATTATTCAAAATTGTAAAAACAAATAATTTGCAAAAAATATGTAGGAAATGATGAAATTAATAAAGAAAGAACGATCTTATGCTAAGAGATTCTTGAAAAAGCAGACAAGAATCTTCAACAACTATGCAATAGTAATTAAAAAAGTACAAGAAGGATTGAACCTATAATTTTTACCACCATGTTAAAAATCAACCATCTACCGCTTGGCTAATGACAATTTCATGTTTATTTTTATTTTATAATATATATATATATATATATATATATATATATATATATATATATATATATATATATATATATATATATATATATATATATATATATATATATATATATATATATATATATATATATATATATATATATATATATATATATATATATATATATATATATATAAACAAACAAAATGAAGCCCCTTAATTTGGAGTCTCTGGGCTACGGACCGTCTTGCTCTTGCTCAAGATCAACTTTGCTTAGAACTTACAACCTTTAGTCACTATTATAAACAACAATATTTTTAGGTTCATTGAATAATTGATGTATCTGATATATAATAATGACCTGATATATCATTTATTCAATAAATTTTAAAAGTTTTATTATTATTTATAATAATGACTAAAATGTGTATTACAAACCATAATCAAAATACCATCTTTATGTTGAACTCTAAGTCACCTACATCACCAATTACTTTATTAAATATGATCACATTTCTCTTGGTTCTTTTTGGCTACCTCTCCTTGAAGTTATTTAATTGCCTTCATGAAGTGAATATGGTTACTAGCTTCTTCAATCAATTCAATGTTGTATTAATTACAATAATTAATGATCATTGATGTGTTCTAGAAAAGACAAGAAAATATTTAAGTGAAGTTTATTTTTTGAATTCAAAAATAGATAACGTTTGTGAAGTGTTGTAATTGACAATTTATTTTTTGAATTTGAAATTAGGCAATACTTTGTAAAGTGTTGCAATAGTCATTATTTTTTGAATTCGAAAATAGGCAACACTTGGTGAAGGATTGTAGTAAGCAATTGAAATAAGCAACACTTGATAAGTTGCAACACTTAGTCAAAATCTATTATTTTTTTAATAAGCAATGATTTTATTAATTTGAGTATAAGAAGTACTCCGACAGGGTACAAGAAGAATAAAAACCTCTACTTCCAGCTACAAAGGAGAGGTAATGTGTTCCAAGCATAAAAGTTACAAGGAGAATCATTATTACAAGTTAATCCCGTCCAAAACTAAGATCTATGAATGATCATCGTCATACATTCTACAAAATTAAAAATTATCCCGTTGAATTAGACAACATTGCGCATTAACCAAATGCTCCAAACGGAGGCCAAGCAAATCACGTCAATAGTGAATCTATCTCTTTTGTTATTCACCTTCTTACAGAACAAGAATAACTCAGCAAACTCCTCAATGGACAAGACCAACTCGATTCCTATCCAAGTCATAACCTCCGCCCAAATTCTTCTCGTGAAAACACACTCGCGGAAGAGATGCGTCAAAGATTCATCGTGCCTAAAGCAAAAAACACAACAAAAGTCCCTCGCATTCGATAAAATGCCCTACCTAACCAGTTGATCTTTGGTCTGAATCCTATTGATAATGAATCTCCAACCAATGAACAAACTATTTGACGACACCGAGAATATTGCGTGTGTTTCTTCAAGGTTGAAATAGTGTGTTTCATCAAGGTTGCAACCTTGTGAAACAACACTACTTGACATATAAATTCATAATTCTGGATTCAGAAAAATATATAATAAAAGATACATTCTCTTCACTACAAATTCAGTCTTCATCTTTCCTACATTCGAGTTTTCATCGATCTTATGCAAACTCAAAATAAACTGAACTATCATAGGTTTTCTTGTGCATTGACTCTAAGAGAATTTAGGAAGGCTTGAAATACTATTAGAAAATTGATTAGTTTCATAGTTCCAATCTTGATCCATTTACCGTAGAAACAATTTCTAACAATATAATAGTATTACATAAATAGGCAACCAAGGTTTCTGTTTCAAGCATTAAAGTGATGAACCAAGATAATATGTTATTTCTCCTGATTACCTTGAAGATCTTTTACTAGTGATTAATATTAAAGGATTCTACTTTAAATTTTTTGATAATAATTCTCTATGATGACGGAAGGTACACAATTAATTTATATAATATTTTAGAATTTACGAAATTTTGATTTATGATTTTTGTGATTAATTTGTGGATGCAATTTTGATGAAAAGATAAACATCCATGTTTGTTTATTTATAACCATGGTGAAAGATACATATTTAACACATGATATTACACTACAAAAAATCACGTAAATTATGGCAGTTTAATTACGGTGTTTTAATAAACCGCCACTTTCTTTGACCACCATTATTTACTTCATTTTAAAAAAAGAAATCCACACAAAATTTGCCTTAATTTTCACTTTCCTCTCCTTTACTCATTGAATTAATTCATTTTTTTACATAATATGAATAAAAAAAGGTAAATTTTTTTATATTTATAAATCCTGATTAGGTATTTGTATTTTTAGTGAAAATTAATTTAAAATTTTAATTTATTTTAAAACAAAATAATTTTAAAAGTGGCATTATATTGAATAATGTTATTTAGTTGGATTATGGTATTGACATCCAATTAAATTAATGGATAACTGAGTGCTATCATAAATAAAATTATCTTTTTCCCTTTCTCTCTAGACACATTCACGTCATCTGCTTCATATCCTCTTTAGATTGAACATTCTTTTTGAATCTGTTACATATTTACCTTTCAATTTTCTTTCATTTTCAATCAGCTGTCACAATTGATATCTAACCCTAACATTCATTAAAAGTTTGAACCCTGACAACCATTAGAAGTTCGAGTTACACCCAACCGATATCGGTATGAAACCCTACTAATCTTTAGAAAGTTTGAACCATAACAATCAATGAAACCTTCCCTTTTCACTCCTTTGTTGCAACATAGTGAATTAAAATCCAACCATAACTTTGAAACCAATATCATGAGTTCTACCTTACAGACCTGGAAAAAAAAGATAACATAGATATACATAATGGGTAGAAAACCCAGTCAAGATGAATTTAGGACAACATATATTTGCACACTCAAATCAACAAACAAAAGGTATTTTACAATTTCACTTATATGTTCAATAACTTTCTTCCTTAATTTGGTTGGTTAGGGTTTTATGATTTTGGTTCTCTTGATTTTAATTTTGTTTTTCATCAAAAGGGTTTGCTTGTTATTTTATTGTGTGCGAGTAATTTCTTCATTATGATATTTTGAATTGATTTTAAATTTTAGTCCTTGATCAATGGATGTATGTTTTTTGTTGTGTTTTTCTGAATCCGAAATGAAGTATTTGTAGGCCATATTGGTGTTGTTTCACAAGGTTGCGACCCTTGGTGAAACAATTTCCTTTTACCAAGAGTTATAAGCTTTTGTCAAAAGTTACGTGTTTTTACCAAAAGTTACATTGTTTCACCTACTGCAACATTCTTCAAGAGTTGCATACTTTCGTTCTACAATACTTTACAAAGTGTTATCTATTTTCGAATTCAAACCTACTGCAACATTTTACAAGTGTTGCCTATTTCTGAATTCAAACCTACTGAAACACTTCACAAGTGTTGTCTATTTCTGAATTTAAAATTAATCTTCACTTGCACATTTTCTTGTCGTTTTGGAACACACTTAAAATTATTAATTCTTAATAATTTACAACAATCCCCCATTTGTTCTAATAATGACAAGACAAATTCCAGAAAATAGAAATAGAGAATGTTAATACAGTTAAGTATCTTTTGATTTGAACTTAATCTTAGTAAGGATAATGCAAAGTTTAATCAGAATGTTAGATAACTATGCTTTGAACCGTTATCCCTTGTGATTATATCAGTGTTACCTTACACACATCCTTTAATGGTTCTTCGCCTACATCTCTCACCTAACACTATTTATGACCATGTGTTTTTCCTATTTTCGTGAATTTTTCATGAGAGAAACTCCAACTCTCACTTTGAGATGGAACCATCTCGAAATTGATATAGGTGAAGTTTATTTTGTATCTATTTTTTGAAATACATATCCTCGATATAGAACTTCGTTAAGAGTTCGAAGAAAAACTCAACCCTCAACATGTAATAGTCAATATTGTCATAGATTATTGCATAAACATTCAAATCAGTGACTTGTTGTTACCCATTGAATCTTAAGTTAAGGTTTGTTAACTTCATATTGGGTTGGTACTGTTGTCGGAACCCTTATTGAAGGAGTTCCACTCCCATACCTCTCGAGGTAGTCTTTACTAAATCTATGGCCAGTATTTTAGTAAATGCATCAAGCAAATTATAGCTCGATTGTATATATGTGAATGAAATGATTACATCCTTAATCAATTTTATCACGAAAGAATGTCTAAGTCCTACTTGCCTAGACTTTATATTATACACTTTTTGTATGCTCTAGGTAAAGTGGTTTGACTACCGCAATGTATCAACACCTTTGAAACATTATCTTTAGCCAATGGAACTTTCAACAGAAGGTCCCTCATGAAGGTTGAGAAAAACAAGAAAAGGGGGGGGGGGTTGAATTGTTTTAACTGATAATAAAAACTTTTGAAAACCATACACACGCGAAAATAAAAGCTATCAACACATAATTTTTATTCTAGTTCACTTGAAATTCAAAGCTACTCCAGTCCACCCGGCCAAGGTGATTTCGCCTTCAATAAGGACTTAATCCACTAATCTTGAAAGATTACAACAAATGATCGTCTAAGAGGATAAAGATCTCTTAGCCCTCTCAACTTTACAGACTTCACAAGTCACTTGAGGAATATTCAGCAGTTAAGGAAAATTACAGTTATGTGCTTAGTGCTTCTAGGTAAGAAGATTTTACACAATATAAGAACAAAATAAATGTTCACACTTTAGAGAAGCAACTCGTGTGAAAGGATAATGAATAAGAGATATGAGATTAGTTTCAGTATTCTCGTGTGTTTCGTTAATCTTTGTGAAGATGATCCATCATATATAGAGAGGTTTGATGAAGAGACTGTTGGATGAAAGGATCTCGGCAATGATGGATGTTTAATGGAATTAATCTCTTTGTTCTTTCCATATCAGTTTGGAGCGCTTTAACTTTCTTCCAAAATTATATTCTTGCCATAAGTGGAAGACTTCATAGCTAAGCTTTTATTGATCGTTTCTGAATCAGAGTGTTCTAATATTAGAGTTTCTGTTCAGCATGTGCATCTTCAGATGGTTGCTGATAGTTGATTGACTTCAGAGGTTCTTGATGTCTTTCTAATTGATTACATCAGAGTGTAAAAGCTTTAGACCTTAGAGTGTGCTCTTCCGTTTCAGAGTGTCTGATATCTCTTTCTTCGTTGAGCTTTGTACGCTTCCTTTGTTCAGAGTCAGAACTTCTGCATGAGTACCTTCTAAGTGGTCATTCTGAACTTGTGTCTGTATCTGATATATGTCTATCTGACCTCTTTTTTATTATAGTCCTACACACTTAGATAAATTTTGTTAGGGTACTAACTTGTTTCATCCTTTGTTATCATCAAAATCTTAGAGATGAATTGTAGACACTGCATTTTGTTCTTACACCTCAACCATTCAGCTTCTTCACCAGTAGAAGCAAGAGCCCCGAACTCTGATTCTATGGTTGAGAGAGTGATCCACATTTGTTTCTTGCTCTTCCAAGAAATCGCACCCCCAACTAGTGTAAATATTCACCCAAATGCAGATTTATGATATTCAACACTCGATATCCAATTCACATCGATATATCCTTTTAATATGGTATGAAACCTACCGTAATGGAGGCCAAAATTGCTGTTTTTCAAAAGGTAACCAAAATCCTTTGTGATGGTCTTCCAATGCTCACAATTTTGATTGCTCATAAATTTACTCATTTTACTAACTGAAAATGTTATGTCAGGTACATTTAGACAACTAATTACACTTGCATATTCCAATTGAGCTACAATTCGTCTATCATTATCTTAAAGTTTGAGACTAGGATCAAATGAAGTACTCATTTTCTTGAAATGTAAGTGTTTGAACTTATGAAGTACTTTCTCAACATAATGTGTTTGACTAATTTCATAACCCCCACTATTTTGTTTTACTTTGATCCTCAAAAGCGTCTCAACTAGTCCAAAATCATTCATCTTGATGTGAAAGTTAGAAACCTCTTTGTTTCTAAAATTCCATTCATATTGTTGCTAATGATCAATCATATAATCATCATGGAGAAAAATTAATATCACAATATTATTAGACAACTTTGTGTACACACACTTCTAACAAGAATTAGATGAAGAATATTTTTAGAATGATGATGCAAGAAGGTTTTAGATGAAGTGAGAGATAAAATTATGAGCAATTTAAAGCAGTATAATATAAATCGTAATGGGCACCTTAGTTATGTTCACTTGTCTCAAATCTTCATTTGAATTTCTATGTTAAACCTTCTTAATCAACTTCATTGTTGATGTGTATGACACTTTTGATCCTTTTCTTCTTTGATAATCTTTGTATTCATCAAAATTGAACTAGATATAAGATATATTACTCATAATCTCCCATTTTTTGATGATGAAAAACTCTTTGAATTCTCGTTTTGATAATGATTAAAAGATATCCCTTTAAGTTGTGTGTCTCCCCATTAATTGGTGAATCTTGCAATGACAAAGTCAAACTTTTAATGTCATTGTGTCGGTGCTTGTTTTAATCCATAAAAGGATTTAAAAAGCTTGCACACCTTTTGTTCATTACTAGGAAGTACACAACCTTCCAATTGCTCCATATAAATATCTTCACCATGATCTCTATTTATGAATATTATTTTGACATCTATTTGATGAACTATAAGGTCATCCAAAAAAGCTAATGCAAACGATACTCTAATTTTCATCGTGCTTTCTACAAACGCATATGTATCGAAATAATCAATACCTTCATTTTGTCTAAAACCCTTGATCATTAATCTAAATGTCTAGGTGTTTAGTGTACCATTACTATGATACTTTCTTTTAAACACTCACTTTCATCCAATAGGTCTTGATCCTTTAGGTAGATCGACAAGTTATCAAGTATGATTTGACATTGTTAATTCCATTTCGTCTTGGATAGCATCCTTCCAAAATGAGTCTTTTGAAGCTACCACTTCCTTAATTTCACGAGTACACCAACAACTATGGTGGACTTTGAATCAAACCAATTCAAAGGACCTTTCTCCAATAATCATCAACATATGATGATTACCACGTACACTTATAAAACACACCACTTTCTATTTATAAATAATTGTCACCACACACTTGGTGATCAAGTTACAACAAAATGATACTTTTGAATAAAGATAGTTTTGGACAATTTCCAAGAATAAATAATTATTTTTCCTCTTTAATATACAATTCAACAAACAATATATATAAACCTTAAGTTCTCATAATATATTATGAAACTTTTTGAATGATTTTAAAGGTATGCACAAAGTTTCAACATTTTTGAAAAGGAATGAACACTTAGAAAATCATTTGAATTGATGTGAAAAACTAATAATGAAAGATATAATTTGAAAACTAATGTATTTTTCCTTAAATACATTCTAGGAAACCTCTATGAATTGATGTAAAATATTTAATTGATGTATTTTGCCTTGATCAGGAGATCACTTGCATACATTCATACTTCATCCACATGCATCATTCATCATGGATTCAAAAAAAACTTGGGCTTGTGAAGCTAGGGTTTGTGTGGATATCAAGGCTCAAAAGCATGGTCTAACCATATCATCAGCATGGGGGATGTGAAACCCTAATTGGGATGGTAAAGGCTTGAATTCAACAAAGGTTTGGCCAGAAAATCTTCTAGGGTTTTCAAAACCCTAATTCTTCAAGGCATAATCTCATGGAGCTTCCCTAGGCCTTGTCTTGGCCTTCAAAACCCTAATGTAGGTTTACACACTAGAAGACTGATGGTTGGAACTTATGGTTTGATTCAAGACTTTCTTGGGGGGTAAGCCTCAGGGAAACCCTAATCAGAGAGATGGCTAATCAGGTGAACTTGGTGGCCTGACTGTGCAACCATGATCCTCAATCTTCACCTATGATCAATATATTTGGCCTAACCCTACTTTGGTCTTCTATGAGCATTGGTCTTGGTCTTGGTCATCCAAACAACCAAACTTCTTGTGTCTCAAGCCAGTTGCTAGTCACGCCCATTGATTCATGAATATTAAATCAAAACCCTAATCTTATGACCTCATTTCATGGCCTTATTAACATACATTATCAATCAAGTTATTTTCTTTTCAAAGTCAAGCATTCAAGTCATAAATAAACCAATTGTGAAACCAATTTCCAACCATTTTTCAATCCATTTCATATCATTTTAAACCATTACATTTGATTCTACATAAGAAAATACAAGTCTTGACATTTTTGACCAATTGTTGACTTTGGTCGACAATTGACTTTTTGGTCAACTTTGAACAAAGTCAACCCAAAATCCAAAAACCCAAAATTTCACCCTAACCAATAATTCATTGTCCATTTACAAAGAAATCACAAAGAATATACAATTTTGACCATTTTGTTGACTTTGGTCAACAGTTGACTTTTTGGTTAACTTTGACCAAAGTTAACCCTCACTTGCCCTTGATTATCCAAATTTTGTCTAGCCTTTTGTTGTGATGAGCATCCATTTTCCATGCTTGGTGATGTATTTTTCTTGTTTGCTTCCATTACAAGCAATTCACTTTGTGCACACCTTGTCATTTGGCATTTTGGAACCAATAACCTTTGGCTTTGGTTTCTCCCTAATCAATTCCCAAAGAGGTCTAAAACAGCCCAACACTTGTTCATTGTTGATCACCCTTGGCTGTAACCTAAAACAACACATGAAACCATGGAAATACATGATCAAGCCAATGGAAGTACACTATGTTAGCCCTGCTGCTGCAGTAGCCCATTCTATATCCTGCTGCACACACTTTGCCTTGCCTGAAACTTTGCAGCATCACCACAACCCTTATATGACCATTGGGCATACTCACACATGCAGTAGGCTTTGGATTTATGATAATGGTGAAATCTCATGAGAAGGTTCATACACGGAAACATCCCTGTAGAAACAGACCAAATACAGTCATGACATGTCAAGAACCACCAAAATAGACAAGCCAATTCACAGACCAACCTGCAATGCCAGTTGTAGCTGAAGCATTAGTACACCATGAGCATTTTGTAAGACCAAGCCAAATCCTGCTAATGCATTGCAAAACATCCTGCTGCAGACTCAGTCCTGCACCAACAAAACCACTACCAAAATTGTACATCAAGACCATCATGAACACAACATAATTGGCAGTATAGCCCGAGCTAAACATTATGGAACCCTGTTGCAAATCCACAAGAGCCTACTGCTACAACAGCCTTGTCACATGATGCACTCTTTCCAGCAATATTTGGAATTTGGAAGCAAATGCAATGGTGACTGTACCCTGCAGTGGCCAAAACCAATATGAGCTTTGCACGTAAAAACCATATTTAGCTACTGAGCTAAAAAAGGAACTTACAGAGCATGCAAGGCCAAGGATATAGCATTAATACCTTTTCATCATAATGTGTATATCTCAGGGCCAAACACTCCTCAAGCTTGCATCAAAATAGCTACTATGGTTAACCTTAGTTTGGACATGATAGGCTAAGTTCATGCTGCAACAAGTGAGGGTAAGAAGTAGAACACCAACAATGGGAATAACCTGTGAAGTACTGAACCAAGTCATGAGTAGAGATTACATTCACACAACAAGCCACTCATCATGTCAAAGTGCAAACCAAAGCACAAGCACACTTGCCTTTAAACATTACCTGTTCAGCAAGTTGCATTTGATCCAATCAATCAATCCTAATTCTAATGTTACCTGCTACAACCAGTCTATGTATCAAATCCACTAACACTCACACAACAAGCTATATCCTTTCAAAACAGAAGTAGAATCACTTAAGTTCAACCTGCAACATGGATAGCAGGTCACCAAAATCATTTCAACATGACTGCGATCTCATCCTAACCTGCAACAGCCAGTTAAGTTTCATTTCACTCATTCATTAATCAATCTAAACTAACATAACTAACTGAGTTTATCATTCATTAACCTATTGAGTTTGCAGTTAACTCAGTGAGTCATGTCCAAATAACTCCTAACCATACTTAACTAACTCCTAAAATCATTCCAAAGCTAACAAGTCCAAGCCTAGCCTTTATTTAAGAAACTCATCTTTCACATTTTCAGCACCCTTGAAAAATTTGCTTGAACCTGTGCACTCTTTCCACCGCAACCTCTTCCATCACCCTAATCAGAGCTTTATCTTCTCCTAAAAGCCATTGAAGCTTCATATCAAAGCTTCAATTTTGCTTGAGCTAAGCTACTACATCCTTTTTTCACTGTTCTAGTTCAGAAGAAGAAGAAAGAGACGAGAGAAGAAGAAGAAGAAAGAATCAAGCTCAGGAAACTTACTGGTGGATTTTCTTATCATCTTCTCTGGTATGTCATTTTCCATATAGTGTCATTTTCTTGCTCTGAGCTCACCAAGATGTAGTACCTAGGTTAGGAAGTAGAAGCCCCTTGGTGTTAGGGATTGATTCACACGATACGCCATTTAATTTGGCTTATAAGAGGTTAGGGTTCTTCAACTTATCCATGTGATTCAACTGATACAAGGATTGTTTCCCCATTCCATTTCCATATCCATGCTTGGCTTTCCATGGTGCATCGGTTGATGGTGAGATTTAGTCTATAATCCAACCCCGGCGCCGGCGACGGACGCCAGCGCGGTGAGTCACGGTGAACGAACGGTGTGAGGGAGGGAAGGATGAACACGCGCATAAAGGAGAGTTTGAATTTTGTTGACTTAGACAAGTCAACAGAAGAGAGAATTTTGGACTTAGTTCAGTTAGGCCCATGTAATTTGCTTTTGACACACCATGTATTGCATACACCTCCCTAGTGACTTGAGAAAGAAGTAGAATTGTGCTTAACCAAGCCCATTGACATTTTACTGGTTTCACCATATGTTTCCAACTCGCACCTCCCCTTTGAGCGCTTGAAGTTTCGTTTGGGCTCAGACGCGGCCCAGGATTGTTTTACTTCACACACCACCATTTTTTGGAATTAGCTTGTTGTACAAAAAATAGCAGTGGGCTCATCCTGCAGCCCTATAATCAAAATCAAGTTCATACCACCTGTTCCATTTCACACCTCGTTTTCCATTTTCAATTGTTTTTTTATTTTATTTTCTTTTATTGTTTTTACAATTTAATTAGGTTAATTAGCACATTGTTAGTTTAATTAGGTTAGTAATTGTTGATTAGGAATAAAATCTTGGTGTTTAGGATATTAGAATTTCCATTAGGATTTAATTAGAATTTCCATTACAATTTAACTAGAACTTTTCATTAGAGTTTAATTAAGAATGTTGATTAGGTTCAATTAGAAACAATTATGCTTAGGTTAAATTTAGAATTATACCATTTCTTAACATTAGGATTTAAGCAACTTTAAACCATAGAATTTGACATATTTTGTAAATGACCATTTTGCCCTCATTGGCCTTATTTTGTTATCTTATTGATAGAATGACATGATCCCATTAGAATTAGAATGTGACATAGAATTTAATCATCCCCTAACAATTTTGGGACTTATATCTAGGACTTTTAATCAATATTTTGACCAATATTTACATGCTCTCTTAGGACTTCTAACTTAGAATTTTCAATCAACTTTAATAAATCAAAGCATGATCCCTTAGGGTGGTTTCTAACAATTACTAACTTTGATTAGATCCAATCCTAGTTCCCCAAAACCAAAACAAAACCCATGATTAAATTGATCAAAAGTAATTTTGATTGATTAAATCCTTTAAACTTGTATAATCCCACAGTCTAAATTGAGTGACCAAAAGACCCTTGGTCACCCATTAAGACTTTTCTTCCAAGCTGTGGAACTCAAGGCCTCAAGACAAAATCTTCAATCAAGGCATCCTCAGTCATACCAAGCAACGGATTATTCAGGAACATCAAAGGTGGCATCTTTAACACTTGTTAAATCAAAGTTAGAAGAGTGTGACACGAGCCTTAAGCAATAGATAAGGAGTGGGACTGGAGTATTCCTACCCCTATTCTGAGTATCTTTGGGTATGGGACGTATGACACAACGCTCATCATATTCACCTCTATTCATAGACTTTAGCACAATTCTAATCATACGATTGACAAGTCTCTCTTCACATAGCAAAAACAACAAAAGCAAGGATTATTAACAACTTATTAATCATGAATTAAGTTGCACGATATGAGCCTTAAGCAATGGAGAAGGAGTGGGACTGGAGTATTCCTACCCCCATTATGAGTATCTTTAGGTATGGGACATATGACCCAACGCTCATCGTATTCACCTCTATTCATAGACTTTAGTGCAATTCGAATCGCGATTGATGAAGTATTCATAAACACAATAACAACCACAAAGACTCTTCTCTCTCCACTTGAAGTTTAAGACGAGAGTTACATGCCACGAGCCTTAAGTGGTAAAGAAGGAATGAGACCGGAGCTTTCCTACACTCATTCTGGATATCTTTGGGTGCGAGATGTTTGGCTCGTTGCTTATCGTATCCACCTTTACCCATAGACTTTAGTGTGATTCTCATCCAGTAGCTATCAAGTCTCTCCATTCCATTCACATCATTTTAATCTCAATTATTCATTTCTTTTGCCTCCATCATTTTGTTTCCAACCCTAGTGGGCTGAACTACGAAAGCTCTGATTTCCTTATTGCACTATAAGGATACGTAGGCAGGACAACCCAGTTTCTTCGCAAGCTATATCTTATATATCTTATTTATCAATCCACCTTCTCCATCCGATGGATCATTCTCCATTCATTAAATCTCACCATCTTTTTTAGATCAATCATACTTCTCCTTGGACTCCTTACCTATCCTTTTAGGACGATAACGATAGTCCACCTCATCAATCGAGAGTTGTTTGGCCCTTAACACAAACATTTAATTCATTCTTTTTCAGCTAACACACCACTTTGCTCTTCGATTAAGAGTCTATCCTTTTCTTGGATCCAAGATACTATCTGTAAGACCTTAATTTTGACCCTAAGATCCCTCATAGCATCATATCATTGCCATGTGCATTGCCTCAAGGATCATAGCTTGTTTAGCTCTTTAACCCTAGGGTTGGGACTTGTTTGAGTGTGTTGAGATCACCAAGCATGCTTGTATTGTATATTATTGCTTTTCTTATTTCAATTACTAACCAAAAGCACAAAAATATGTCACTAACTCTTTTTGTTTTGAAGCTCAAGTGATCATGTGCCACAGTGCTCCTAGGAGGCTCCTAAGCTCAAAGAAATGGCTAGATGAAGATGAAAGCAAGCATGAAGATGGTCCACCAAGCTCTTAATCATCATATATGTCTCCCAAGTATCTCAATTTTCCAATTTGATCAAGATAACCCAAAGGGCTTGAAGATTGTTTCCCAAGGAAGCCCTAATTTCATTGTGCTTTGGTTGTGCCTTGCCCATGAAGCAACCTTAACCTATGATCAAATTTAATCAAGGAAAGTTATTTAATTCATTATTTTATGCATATATTAGCCTATTTGAGGCCCCTAAATTATTCATTCATCAAAATTGGAAGTTTGGCCTTGAAAAGTTGACTAGTCAAGTCATCTGACTAAGCTGAGGGTCAATGAGATACAACGTTTGATGTGTTTGTCAAATGAAGATGACCCCAAGAGAAAAAATGTTCTTAAGAACCATATGGAAGACTTTCATGTTCATAAAAAATCCATTTGAAACTTTAATTTCATCATTCATTTCAAAACATTATAGGTCATTTTGACTGAAACCCTAATTTTAGGTCAACTTCCCAAGGACCTAACTTCCTTAATTTTTATGATTTTGAGGTGATACCAAATGAATTGGAAAGCTAAATATGTCTAATTCAAATGTTATGTTTGACAAAATTTCATAATCCTAAAAGAAATGATTGTGATAATACAAAACATTATAGGTCACTTTGGACCTAAGTCATTGAATTTGAAAAATGCCCAACTTCAAATGCCCATACCTTTTTCATGAAAAATCCAAATGATGAAAAATTTGAGTCTAAATTGATCATCTGGAAAATATCTACAACTTTGAGGTTGGAGGTTTTCCATTTGAAGCTTGCATCATGGAAACAGAGGGGCTTGAAAAGGTTTGCTTTTGGTGAAAATTTTCAAAGGCTGACTTAGACATGTTTTGTGCCCAAACTTTCATAGCCAGTTTTCACTAATTTCCAAATGCCAAATGAATTTTTGCCCAACATGACTTTTGTTCCTTATTTCAAAGGCTTTCCAACCATTACTCACATTACTTTTTAGGACTTTCCATGTGTGAGTTTCGAAGAGCTTTCTCTTTATGGTTATTTTTGCATTTCATGTTGTAACTTCATGTCCAAGCCAATTCCACTTCAATTACACGTCCAATTCAATTCCATTTGACCTCAGCATGGTTTATCACCCATCATTGGACCTTACATGCGCCTGTACAGGCCCATGCAAGGAAGATTCAAATCCCATGCACACGAGGGAAGCATGATCTCAACCACATTTCAACTATAAATAAGTGCTCAATCTCATCCATTTCTTAACCAAGTGGAGACCTGAAGTGCTGCAGAATTGAAATCCCAACCCTTACCAAAGGAATTTTCAGATTTTTCTCTCTTTTTCAAGCTTGAAATTCAACATCATTAGTTGATTTTCAAAGCTCAATTCCTTAACCTATCATCTCCATCACACTTCCAGAGCAAAGGTAGATCAAGATCTTGAAGAATTCGTGGCCTTTTTGGATCTAGATCTTGCAATTCAATGTGATTTTCTTTGGTTTATGTGGTTTTCTGAAGTCCTCACACTTGAGGCAGACCAGTGGTGGTCTCAATTGTTCATTTCGTGCATTTCCAGTTGACATACCATGATCTTCCATCTCACATTTCTCTCTAAATAGGAAGAGTGAGGATGATCCATGGATACAGTGGTGATGTACATCACCTGAGCTTCATTTTGATGTCCTTACTTTTTATTTTCATTACAAATTTTTTCCCTGCGCGTAGTGGCCGGAATCTAGTATCTCACCAGAGAAGATGGTGGTTTCCACCACCATCCCCACGTGTTTGCTTCCCATCCTTTGGATCGTGTCTAAATGTTATAATCTTGACCATCCAACGTGATTACTTGATTTAATGCATTATGCTGTGCGCTTGACTTAAGTATACCATGCATCTGCGCCTCTGAGCCTTTGATCCATGCCACGTCAATTAATGAATGTGATCTGGTGGCTGCGCTTTTTTCTATTTTTCCTATTTTCTTTTAATTTCAGTTAATTCCATTTATTTTCAAAAATTCATAGAAATTTTATTTGAAGTCACAAAAATATGAGACCAATTCCAAAAAAATTCTTGAAAAATCTAGTTTCATATTTTGATTTTTAATTATTTTTATGACTTCATTTAATATTTTTTGTGAATTATTTTATTTTTAATAGTTTTAATTCATTTTAAAATACTTTCTGATATTTGAAAAATCCAAAAATATTTTCCTAACACCTATGGATCATGATAAGTCAATGAAAAATAATCTCATTAATTTCTTATTTGATTTGCGATCTATTTGAGATTTTTATCCATATTGTGTTATTTTCCCTTGTTTTTAATTATTTTTAAATAGTTTCTGATTTCTAAAATTGTTGAGAAAATTTGTCAAAGTTTGTTTGACCATGTTAGACCTATGAGAATTTAATTGGACTTATTGAAGTTGATTTGAATTAAATTTGAGGTTTAACCATATTTTGTTTATTTTATTTTGCATTTATTTTGAATTCAAAAATTACAAAAAATTATGTTTGACTTGTTGACTTGTAATCTTCGTTTCTCTTTTGTTTGGCATTGATTGGTAATGACTTGGTTCACATTTGATCAATTGGATTTGATACTTGAATTCTTTTTCCATCCATTTCATCTTCATGCCATTCTTTTCATAATTTGGTCAATGAGTTAATGTCTTATGGTTGGTCTTGACAAATGAGAGGCTTAACCTTCTTTGATCCAAACCAAACTCAACTTGATCCAAGATCAAGTGAGTTGTTTTGTGTCCAAGATAGGTTGCTTCTTGGTCAAGCAAAAAACCTAAAGTCCATACAAGGCCCTTCCCCTTTTGTTTTGGCATGGCAAGTTTGTGGAGCTTGGCTTACTAGTCATGACCTCTAACTTGTGTTTATTTGCCTATAGTTTTATTGACCGGCCTCAGATAGGTGTGACTACTACATTAGTCCACTTACGATTGCTTAACATAGAACTACATTGTCTTATGACAAACTAACATAACCATACTAATTACTAACTTTAATTTGAGCATTTATTTTCTTGCCCTTTAATTTAATGCAATTTATTTCTTGCTCATTTATTCATAAGTGCTTTTCATTTTGCTCACTTGAGCACATATTTTATGTTTATGTCATTTTCCTTTTTCTCATTTGAGCCCATTATTGTATATAAACATATTGCTATCTTGTTTTGTTTGTGTTTATTTTTGATGTGAACCAAATGCATAAGGAGAAAGGACTTAGAATTAGGACATACCCATGCTTAAAGGAGTTCAAGAGCAACTAGGCCTCATGCCTTTAGAATGCTAAACTTGTTGAAGAGCAACTAGGCCCCATGCCTTTAGAATGCTAATTTAAAAGTTGACTTTAAAGGACTTCTCATCTAAACTCATTCTTTGTCCATTCCTCTTATTGTGTGGTGAACTTTTTGATGTTTGTTCTTGTGTGATAAGGATTCCATCATGAGATAGTAAAGAGGACCATTGTCATGAGTAGCCAAGTTAAGAGAGACAAGCCAAATGGAGATCCTAGGAGCTTGAATTCAATTGTGTGATTGCTTATTTGTTTGCTAACACCAAAGGAAAGGAGCATCTTGAATCATCTTTATGATTTCAAGAAAAGGAACTCCAAGGGTTTATCTTTCCCCTCTTATCTTTGTATGTTTTAGGACTAACCCTTCTCTTCTTCTCCCCACTCTAACCAAGCCAAAATCATTTTCTTCAAACTTTGATTTTGTTTCAAAACTAGAAACCTAGGCCTTATGCCTTTGACTTTTCAAAATCTTTTCATAAACACTCATTGTGAATGAACTCTAAATCCAACTTTGACTTCACTTTGTAAATAAAATTAACTTATAAATATAACTCATTTCAAGTTGTTTTTGTGGCTACAATGGCCACCTTATTAAAACCTTTTCATAAACATTAGTCATAGGTTTGAGTTATCATAATGGTTGATGTAAATCTCACCTCGTCCTTAGTGATGGGATTATAAGTCTTCCATGCTTATTATAGGGTTAACCCCTCACTAGCATGTTGAAGCCCTCCTCACATGGTGGATTGTTGGTTTAGGTTGAGTTTTCTCCCTTTAATAACAAAAGACCTTAAGGCTTTTGGTCAAATTAATTCACCAATCTTTGAGATTTTTACCCCGAACTACGAGGTTTTAATCCTCCTTTGTGATGGTACGTAGGCAATGGGTTCATCCATTTAAACAGAAAAATTGTAAATATAATACATTCTTCTCTCATCCCTCCAATCTTTTGCCCATGTTTTCACAAATACCAACCTATAACACATAGTTGCAAAAAGGGTTCCCTTAGAGTACTAAGGATGTCTTGGGTACGTAAAACCTTCCCATTTCATAACCAACCCCCTTACCTAGATCTCTGACATTTTTATTAGTTTTTTATTT
The DNA here is from genome assembly GCF_024323335.1 of Lathyrus oleraceus. Taxonomy (NCBI): domain Eukaryota; kingdom Viridiplantae; phylum Streptophyta; class Magnoliopsida; order Fabales; family Fabaceae; genus Lathyrus; species Lathyrus oleraceus. Next base: position 84,549,505 of record NC_066584.1, on the reverse strand, counting down.
GAAAAACTTCTTACCTTGGCTTTTGTTCGCTTTTTAGCCATTCCTTTGGACAAATAAAAGTGCGGTGGCGACTCGAATTGTATGTTGACTTTTTGTTTAGTCAATAAACCTAAAGGTAACGAAAACCCCGCTACACTATCCTTATTTGATCTTGAATTGTCGATTCCCCAGAAAGTGATACACTACTCCTTGTACTACAGTACCACAATCATTCCTTGAAGTGGTGTTTGTCTTGTGAGCCCCCGTTGCTTAGACAAATCTCTCTCTCTCTATTTCTCGTAGTTCCGAAGTACGATTGCTTTGACTTTCTCATTGCATGATGAGAATAAGTAGGCATGAGGATGCGAATCCTTGGCGTGCATACTTCTAATTATTCCTCCTTTTTCCTTAGGGCATCATCCATATCTTTCACAATCCATTACCTACCTTCGATCATAAATCGTTCACCCAGTGACATACTGTCTCTTTGACATCGAAGTACATTTTCTTTGGAATTCCATATATACCCTTTTAGGATGCCTAACGAATACTCTGCATTTCTACCTAGAGTTGTTTGGCCCTTAACCCAAACATTTAATTCCTTCTTTTTAGATAAACACCCTATAGTGGCGGCCTGCTAGTCCACATAGCGGTTAACGATGTTTCCCTATATGGTAGAAATCTCACTTCTCTTATGGATTCCAATACACTTTCACCTTTCGATTTCAAACAATACTCCTTCAGTCACTAATCGCCAGATATTCTATTCTGTGACTTCGGTCACTTCATTCCGTTCATCCCACGAAACACTCGTATTTTACCTTCATTCACTCTGTTTGATATACCTATTCTTTGAGCCAAATACACTATACCTTTGAGCTCCATCTTGTACCTCCTTGTTAACCAAGAGTTGTTTGGCCCTTAACCCAAACACCTAATTCCTCTATTTTTGGTTGTTCCAATACAATGATACAGCGTTGTAGGCCCTCACTTGTTGGTTCATACCTGTTTACTCCTGGGTTCATTTTTCACCCCTCATTGGAGTTCAAATCATAAAAATTCTTTAGTTCAGACCATACTTTGATCATAATTCTTTCCATCTCCCACCTCTAGTTCCTTGAACTACGAAGCTCTGAATTCCTCATTGCACCATGAGGATTGAAGCGCCGCGAAAAATACAGAGTCCCCACCGGATTTTATTTATTCCAGAGGAAAGGGAAAATAGTGATAAAACCCCCAATGAGAGAAACGGTTTCGCAACCAAGAGAGGATTCGGAAGTCGGTTATGCAAGGGGAAGGTATTAGCACCCCTCACATCCATGGTATTCCATGGGAACCACTTGCTCGTATTAAACGCGTATGGATGTTTATTTATCTATAAGTTGCTTGCTATCGGGAATGAGATGAGAGATGAGATGGGAGAGAAAATAAGTTTTAATTTAGTGTGCTCGCCAAGGATTTGGGCCCTTGTGCCTACGTATCCCCATACGTGCAATAGGGAAGTTAGAGCTTCGTAGTTCGGCTCAAAAATGACGTATTTGTTTGGTTGTTTTTACTGAACAGTATTGACGTTTGCGCGCTACTGTTCACTTGCTTGTATACTGTGTCATGGGAGCGTAGATTATTTGCTTCTTTGTTGTAAAGTGGAGACGCTTGGTTCGCACTCTAGCAGTTAAACATTGCTTGCTCACACATGGAGGCTTAAGCTTCATTCACAGTAGAACGGAAGTAACACGTCCTTATTGAAAGGTTTTGAAGAATGCACTAAGGCAAAAGATGATTTAATTTATTGAGGTCGATTTTATGCATGGAGACAAGCATTACACCCTTGGCTAGATACAATCAATAGTCCAATAACTCGGGAGTTGAGAGGATAAGTTATCCTATCCACTCTTTTTCATCCAAAAGAGATTTGAATTATGAAAAAAATTTGGCAAGTTTAATCATTGGAACTTAGAGGGAGACAAGTCTCTAACCCTTAACTAAGTACAGTCAACAATCAAAGTACTTGGGAATCGAGAGAACAATGAAGTCCTAACTATTCTTTTTCTTCCTCATAGCACCTAGATCTAACTTGTTTGAATCATTAGATGTTTTATGGGGGGAAGTCAAGTGTCGGGTCCTCAGGCTAGGTATGGACGACAACCCAATTACTTGAATGTTGTGTACAAACACGTACATCCCATTTGTATTCCAATTTGTTATGAAAATGGTTTTGAAAAAGGAACTTGATGTTGAATCAAGCGTTTGAATTTATTATGAAAATAGTGAGTGAAGAATGGAGGTGAGAGAGAGGATGAAGATTGAGAAAAGAATGGAGAAGAGATGTGAATGAATCTTGGAATGGATGGAGAATGCTTGACGTTGGATCAAGCATTTACATTGAAATGGTGTGAGTTTTATCCGGAAAAACAACTTGACGTTGAATCAAGTACTTTTTGTTTTCTTTTTTGAAATGCTTTGTTTATTGTTTTGTGTTTTATCTTTGATTATTAACATGTAGGGTAAACTAGCTAGAAATCAATAAATCTAAGCTATTACATGACTAAGGGGAGGGGGAACATTTAACCCACGATGGGGGGATGGATCCATACAATACAATGGAAAGAGAATAAAAGGAAAATACAAATTACAAACTATTAACTATGTACCATGTCTAAGGCATACAAGTGACATGGTACTTCAAACAATACAAGTCTATTGAATGAAAATGAAATGGTTAGGAGCATGGTTAGCTAAGAGTGAGGTTGCTTCTCCAAGTCATATGTGACAACGAAAGAAACGAGTTAGCATGAGATAACGAACAAGAATAATGCAACAATATGCAAATACGCACAATGGTTAGAATCGATTCAAAAGGTAATGGATTAATCAATGAAAAGTAATCAAGATCTATCCTATGATCATGGAAAATGAACTTGGACATATAATATTTTTCATTACCTAAGTTGAAATGGGATTTTCAATTTAATCAAAGTGATCATAAACCAAAGAAATGATTAAATGGACAATTAAGGTGAATATATTCTAAAGGTTAAATCTACCTAAACATGAGTTAGGAATTAAAGTTAATCAAATGGAAAATTACTCATCTATATTCAAGAATTGAATCTAACAACTATGATTATACGAATCAAATTAAATGGGAATTTACCTAAGAATAGAAATCTAGTCTAAAGTTTAATCATGGTAAAATCAATATCCAACTATCTTGATCCACACAAAATCCATAAAAGAAATAACGAAACCTAACGACTAAAATTCTAATTATGGTATGGTTAATCAATCATGAACTAATTCTGGAAAATTAAGAAATTAAAATATAAATGAAGATTAGACTAATTTCTAAATCTAATTAAACTACAATTAACCATGGATTAATCTACTAATCACTACAATATTAGTTTTTTCCTAAATCTCTATAACTAAGAATTAATCCTAATTCTATCAAGATCAACAAACAACACTAAGATTAACAAAATAGTTAGAATTAAAAATAATTAAGTACTGATTAATCAATGTTTAATGTAATTAGCAAGAACATGGGCCAGTTTGGGGGTAAAACGGATTGTGGGAGTGTGAATTGAATCTGCTTGGGCAAAAATCCGTTTGGGCAAAAAGGCCCGATCTCACCATATGGACAAATTGGATCCATGAACGCCTTGCTCTGATCCTAATCTCAACAATCAACCAAACACTTCTCACGCGTTCGTGACGAGAAATAAAAATGAAAAAATTGCTCACGTGAACGTGGAAGGTTCTCATCGTCGGTGCCGAAAACAAACTCGGTGGTCGCGCTAACGACATCGACTCAATCTCCACGTAATAATCAACATCGTTAATGAATAGTGGGGATCATCTTGGATTGGAAATGCAACGTCAACGAGGAATGAGGATCAGCTTCGGTTGGAAACACGCCGTCAACGATGACTGAGGATCGACTTTGATCGAAAATGCGTAATCAAAGACGAGTAAGGATCAACTTCGATCGGTAGCGCGTAATCAACGGAGAATGATGGTTAACTTCGGTTGGAAACGCACTGTCAACGAGGAGTGAGGATCATCTCCAATTGGATTCGTCTCCGGGTAATGTATTCACCCTTTTGAATTTTCTCCTTTTCCTCGCACTCTGTTCTAAACTTCTAATTCTTCTCGTTCTGATTTTTTTCCAGAGAATTTCTTTACGAGCTTCTGTTATGTGTTGTTGTTGTGATGTCGTCGTGCATTTGGAAGGAGGTTCGAGAGGGTTGTCGAAGGGTGGTGGTGAGTTGAAGAAGAGAGTGAAGGTTAGGGGAAGTTTGAAGATGATGGGAGGAAGTGAAAAAAAACGGCCCCTGATTGAAGAAGATGGAAGGAGTCTTTATAGATTTTCTTCTCAGGTTCTATTATGAAGCTTAGTTAGAAACCGAATGGATTTCTGTTGCGAAAGTTGTTAGAAATTGTTGAAGTCGTTGGGAAATTATGTTAGAGTTCCAGTTAGGGAAGTTGGAAGTTAGTTAGAATTCGGTTGGGAAAGTTCGGTTACATTGCGGTTAGAAATTAGTTATGGAAGTTAGAATTAGCTTTTTTTTTAGAATTGGTTATTGAAGTGAAGGTTACAAAATTCTTTTTTTGAAGGTTGAGTATGTTGAGCCTATTATTCAGTTTGTGTTCTTCTTTCCAATTTCTTATGTGTCGCATACACTCCTTAAGAGCACCATTTGACTGCGATGCTTGATCCTCAGCAGTAAGTACTCCCTTTAGTATTATTGGCAATGAGGTTATTGTTTGAAGCCATTTTACATCCTTCCAGTTAAGTGATTGGTCATATAGGCCTTTAACAATGGAGACTGGATTAGAGTCTTTAATCCTTTCAAGAACCATGGCTTCATAATTCTTAAATCTCAAGTGTGGTGGAAATGTAAATCTGTTTTTTATGTTAGCCTCTATATAACCACCCAAGTTCTAAGTTGGCGTTGTCCTTGGTTAAGTAGTCATTCCATTTGGAGGCTAAACTGTTGATTGTTTGTTTGCATTTCCGAGTTCTATGATTAGCTGTTGTCACTTTATTGTTTCTCTCTAAATTGCTTTCAGTCAATGATGTGATTCTTTGCTTATCTTTTACTGGCTCCCCTGCATCTTGAGAGTTTCATAATAGTGGACTTTCAAAACGTCTGCCTTTTTTTGAAGTTGAATTATCCACCAATTTGTGTTTCTTGAACATATCCTTCGGCAACTCAGTCACTACCAATGGCTCAAAATCATCTTCGTGTTGCTCTTGTTCAGCGTGATGATCGTCATTGTCGAGATACACAGTCCAATTGGTACATTTCTTGTTACTATTCAGGTCGTTTGGAAACTTGGATTTTCCGTCGGCATGTTCCGGTGTGGGAGTTAGGGTTCCGGCAAGAAGCCATTGCTGGTGATCTTCAAGTGTTTTTCGAGACATGTTGAAGGTTTGAACGAACGTGCGAACATCCTTCACTTTATATCCATGTGAGAAGACTTTACGAACCAATTGCTTCTCGTTGTATACCGTGCAATTCCACTTGTGGCTGCATTTCTTCTTTTGTTTTACCTGCATGGTGGAGCATTGGAAGCATTGGAGAGCGATGAAGAGTGCGGAGGAAGACGATGACATTGTTGCGGTGAAGATGGAAAGTTTAGGAAGGTTTTTTTTGTTACGTGTTGAGAGGAAGGTTTTTTGTAGGTTCTTTGAAGCAGTTGAAGGAGTATTATGGAAGGTTGTAGAAGTGTGTTATAAGTTTTTAGTTTCTGTTTTTTCTGTGCATCGTTTTTGTTATAGGAGCAGGTTTTGATTTCCACTCTTGCACGTCATGGATGGCCATGAAATTTTGTTTTGATGCTGATTTTTTGTGCTTCTATTTGTGCAGGTTATATTTCCTATAGGCATGTGAACGAATTTCCTGAAATTGGCTATGGCTTTCTGTTGTAAATTTGTGATAGAGAGTGTATATGGAATATGAATTGAATGAATGAATTAGTGTAATGGTTTGAATTGTATTGAAGATTAATTTGAAAATTGAAATGGTAATGATTTGTAAATGATCTTTATAGTAAATTAAATGTATGATTATGACTCATAAATGGTTAATTACATGGGTTTAAAGAATGAATTTGGTTTTGGGCTTAAATGGTTTGGATCAAATGTGGTAATGGTTAAATGATAATTTGGTTTGGTATGTGGATATGGGTTATTAATTGGATATCCACATGGATGTGGATTAAAAATGGAATATATTGGATAATTGGATATTAAGTGGATTTGAAATTGGAGTGAATTTAATTGGGTTAAAAAACAAATGGATTTGAATTAGATTGGACAATTGGATGCCTAATGGGCTTAAAATAGGAAATGATGAAACATGAAGTTTGGTTAGATGGTTGACCAAAAAGTCAACTTAGGTAAACATGTTTGTTTTTTTGTGGAATGAATGTGGATACGATCGAAAAGCCCAATGTTCGTAAACCAAATAAAACATGTCAAGTCAAGACTCGAAATCCAATCAATCAAAGTCAACCAAATGACATTCAATCAAGCAACCGATTGCAGCATCTTGAATGAGTCTTAGCCAATGAATCAGAACCATGAATCTTAACCAAGCAACTGAACCATCTAATGAACCAAACGAAACAGGTGCAACCTCCCTGAATTAGGGTTTGGTTGATTAAACCACCTTAAGTTACAGAGAAGCCTTAGCTTTCATCCGGTGCAAGCACAAAGCTTTGAATTCATGATATATGTCCTCTTGTATTAGACCCATGACTATGCAGGTGAAATGAACGATATGAAAATATGCATATGACCAAGATTAGTGACCTAGATGAACTTTGTGAAAGGTAGGGTGAATTTTGGGGTATGACAGCTGCCCCTATTTAATCTTCTCAAACCTGAATGTATGGATAGTAATAGGTTCCGGACATTCAAGGTAGGAAAGGATTAAATACTAAAATCTCAAAAGTTTGCCCACTAAGAACAAATGAAATGTGAAGATAGGTCACAAAGAAATTCTTCACTGAGATATAAGATGAACAAATTAGCTTTTGGGCAGGGCAGCTGCTGGGGATTTAAGTGTTATCTGGTCAATATATATTCACGAAAGGTTAGGGATGCATGACGTATGCATGATGCTAATCAGTATGATTATTCTCTTTTTCAATAAGCTCTCTGTCTCCATTTTTTATTAACAAGCTTTTCACTTTATTTTCATTTTTTCAAAACTCTCTAGCAAGCGATGAGAACAATTTTTTGTCGAGGAGAAACGGGTGAAGGGTATTGGAAGAAATGGTTTTACAGGTGGAACCTGGACTTTGATGTGATAGTTAGCGAAGAAAGGACGTGGATTGACCCATCATGTATTGGGTTCTCAGAAAATGAAGGAAGGACGGCCTAAACACTGTCCGATATTTCAAGGAGGTAGTGAATACTGATCACAAAGTTCGGACTCACACAGAGGTATTGTTTAAACACATTCAAATTTACAAAGACACATAGGAAGGTCTGATAGTATTTACATTTTAACAGTGCCCGGGGAATGGGTAGAAAGGATTGGTCAAACATAATACAAATTGCAAAGACACACAGGAAGGTCCGATATTATGTATGTTTGACACGGCTGGGGAAAATGATACAAAGGCTTGGTCAAACATAATACAAATTGCAAAGACACACAAGAAGGTCTGATATTATGTATGTTCGACACTACCGGAGAAAGGGGTGTAGAAAGGATTAGCCAAACATAATACAAATTGCAAAGACACACAGGAAGGTCTGATATTATGTATGTTTGACAATAGTGGGGAAAGGGGAAGGGTGGCAAACACAAAGGTTGGGCTTGATAGGCGGAGAGGCCAAATACGAAGACTTGGGCTTGGAGGATACAAAGGCCAAATGCAAAGACTTGGGCTTGATAGGCGGAGAGGCCAAATGCAAAAATTTGAGTTTGGGGGATAGAAAGGCCAAATGAAAAGACTTGGGCTTGATATGCAGAGAGGCCAAATGCGAAGATTTGGGCTTGGGGGATAGAAATGCCAAATGCAAAGACTTGGGCTTGATATGCGGAGAGGCCAAATGCGAAGATTTGGGCTTGGGGGATAGAAAGGCCAAATACAAAGACTTGGGCTTGATAGATGGAGAGGTCAAATGCAAAGATTTGGGCTCGGGGGATAGAAAGGCCAAATGCAAAGACTTGGGCTTGATAGCGCGGAGAGGCCAAATGCGAAGATTTGGGCTTAGGGGATAGAAAGGCCAAATGCAAAGATTTGAGTTTGATAGACGGAGAGGCCAAATGCGAAAATTTGGGCTTCGGGGATAGAAAGGCCAAATGCAAAGACTTGGCTTGATAGGCGGAGAGGCCAAATGCGAAGATTTGGGCTTAGGGGATAGAAAGGCCAAATGCAAAGACTTAGGCTTGATATGCGGAGAGGCCAAATGCGAAAATTTGGGCTTGATAATGGAAATGATGGCCAAATGCAAAAACTTGGGCTTGATGATGGTGACTGTCAATGGAACGGGCCTTCGGGGGGGTTTTGCCAACAGAACAGGGCTTACAACTGTTTTCCGACTGGAACTGAACTTTTGATGAAGTATCGGAAAAGGGCTTATCCACAGGGTTGGATTCAAGGAAGGCGCCAACTGAAACGGGCTATTGAGTAGTGCCAAGAGAGTTTTGGGCTTGCTTCTCTCTTGTTAGAGAGCTTCATGATTATATCGGATGGTATGCATGAATGGAATGATATGAATTATGCATGCCAGGTTGATGCGGTGATATGATGGTTTACGGGTACCCCAAGTTTGGGTGTGGTGTACCCTGAATAGAGGTACATATGCTTGGGTTACAAGGCTTCTGATTTATGGAGTGTGGACTAACATGACTCCCCGACATCCATATACTGCTGGAGAGTTGTTGGGTAGCGTTGGATCCTCTGATGCCCCAGGCTTGGTCTGAAGAACCTTTGCAAGCAGGAAAGGGACTTCCTCTATTTGGACAGCCTTTCCCCAGTCTGTTGGGCATCTGCACATATTTCCCTAGTCACTGGTTATGAAGCGACCTTGTCGTGGATCATCTAAATCCGACATGTCCCAGTGTCTTGGAACTGTACTCCTCTAATTAACCATCTCAGTGAGATTGACTTCTTGTGCCCTTGGGGTGGCCTGCCCTAGTACAAGCCTTGAAGAAACTTTGCCTCTGGATGGCTGACCTTTGAGGGAGTGCCATTGTCTAACTGGTCTTCAGAGAGATTTATCGAATCTCGACGTGACTACTTCTGATCGGATGGATCTGGTAGAGATTCCTCGACGTGACCTCCTCTGATCGACTAGATCTGGTAGAGATTTCTTGACGTGGTTGCCTCTGATCGACTAGATCTTGTAGGTATTTCTCAACGTGATTTCCTCTGATCGAATAGATCTTGAGGTAGTCTTGTCTTTAGCTCAACATAGTCTTTAAACATTATGCTCTATTGTGATCAGAATAAATGGCTTGCCCCTGCTCAACGGAGGTCGCGGGCGTTCTTCACTCTGAATCATCAGCCAAGATAATTTTCCTCTGCTCAATGGAGGTCTCAGTCATTCTGCACTTTTGAATCATCAATCAAGATGATTTACCTTTGCTCAATAGAGGTCTCAAACATTCTTCCCTTTTGAATCCTCAGATGAAGTGGCTTGCCCCTGCTCAACGGAGGTCTCAAACGTTCTTCACTTTTGAATCATCAAGTTCCTCAATTCATGTTCATCGTGGAAGATTTATGGATGTCAGATGCTTACCCACGAGTAAGACAAGTTCATTTTAGAAATGATAATGCAAATGTCATGTTTATGCAAGTTTTGAAATCCCATTACATCCACATGGAATTATGACATATAGTGAATGAATCACTAATGAGAATGTCATATCGATACCAACACAAATGACAAGCAAATCATTAAGGAGTCAGTTTTAACACGATCATACTGACCATAGTACACTTTCGAACTAAACCCTGCTTCAATTAGGTCTTTTGAGGGTTGTAACGTGGTCTGGTTCACGGTTTTCAAAAAAAAGGATTTATGGCTCGAAACCTATTATAACCCACCCGCTCTTTGTGAAGTTCTCCAGTCCTATGTTCAGCTAGTTCGATATAAGCGCTCACCCTTCAAAAGGGATTTGGGGGTGAAAATGAACCCACAAGGTTTTCGGAGTGGCAGTCATGCACCTTCTGTCTGGTTTGTTCCACACAATTTTGTTCTTTCTAAGGATTTTCTTATGATTCCTCTTTGTTTGATTTGTTTTTTCATTTCCCTATTTTTGCTGGATTGACTCTTATTTGAGATCCATAGGGATGCCCTCATTTTTGCCTAAGTCACTTATTCTCAAGTTTTGACTTAGCGGGCTTTCGTCTCTTTTGATTTTGATTTCTTTGATGGAACAAATCATGTGACATTCGTTCGATTGATTGTAAGGGTTGTGACTGCTTCGTACCTCTATGGGTGAGGGACTACCAATGTGGACTTAATGCCTATGACCTCTTTTGAGGGATAAGATATGGTTGATCCTCAGAGAGGACACTCCTCTTTTGAAATTTGAATGTCTGGTTAAACTACTGACGCTTACCCTGCCCCAGGTTAAGATTGAGGGTTTTATATTCAGAAAGAAAATCCTACTTCTTAGCTCGAAAGGGTTAACTAGGGATTATCTTCCTTATAACTCTGGTGTTTAGGATTAGAAACAATGCCTTACATCATTAGCAAGGTCCTATCCAAAAGCGTACATGCAGTGATATCGTGTTTTCAATTTCATCCTCCTCCTTTTGATTTCGCTTAACAAAAGTTTGATATCGATGGAAAATATGAGTGGACACGAATGGATTCATTCAAAACAATGCATATTTATTTTAATGTCATTATTATTAAAAAACAAACGAGTTTATTAGAAGTTAATATCTACAAATGACAAACAAGAAAAATTACACATGAGAAATGATTGAACAAACTAATGATTGCTAGAGTGATCAACCTTATTCTTCCCACAACTTGGGGTTTTGGTACTTGCAGACGCTGATGAAGTAGTCATATAGATGGAACCTCTTCGAATCTACCACTGCTCTGACTGTGGCATTGCAGATGTACTCGCCTGTACGGGGTCGTTCATTATAGTTGGCGTGAACGATATAGCTTTCGAGTCGATCAAATCTTGTACTTTGTGCTTGAAGATATTACAATTATCGATCGAGTTCCCTGGCATCCCTGAGTGATACTCACAGCTCACACTTATGTCATACCCGGGAGGAAGGGGTAGTGGAGGAGCCTTGGCTTCTCTTAACTGAACCAATGAATCCCTGAGAAAATAGGCTAGCAGATGACCATACGACATGGGAATTGGGTCGAACTTCCTGGGAGACCTCCTTGGTTCCTGTCTACCCTGCTGATCGTAATTCTGCCGCTGCTTTGGATATGGATTCGATACCGCAGACATACTTGTCTAAGCCGTCTTGGGGGTGCGTACTACATTCAGGCCTTGCGGTGTGAACATAATAACCCTCGAATCGATCAGATCTTGCACTAAGTGTTTTAGAGCTCTACAGTTCTCAACAGTATGCCCAGGTGCCCCAGAGTGGAATTCACACCTAGCATTGGCATCATAGCCTTGAGGGAGAGGTGTTGTGGGAGGTCTCAACTTTCTATACTTCACCAAGGAGGCTTGAAGCAAGTGAGCCAACAGTTGATTGTATGACATAGGGATCGGATATATCCTTCTCTCGGGGTTCCTCGGTTTCTGGTGCCCCAGCTGATAATAGTTCTGCTGCTGGTTTGAATGTGGCTTCGACACCACAGATGCACTTGTATGTGAAGTCTTGGGGGTGCGTACTACATTCAAGCCTTGCGGTGTGAACATAATAACCCTCAAATCAATCAGATCTTGTACCTTATACTTGAGACTCTGACAGTCTTCGGTTGAGTGCCCAGGTGCCCCGGAATGGAATACACATTTGGCATTCGCATCATAGTCTAGAGGAAGAGGCGTCGAATGGGCCTTAGCCTCCCTTAGCTTTACCAATGAGTGAATAAGCAAGAGGGGGATAATTCTATTGTATGACATAGGAACGTGATTCATATGCCTTGCTACCTTTTTTGCCTCTCTCTGACCTTGTCGAGCATAGTTCCCTTGCTGATTGGGATATTGATTATACACTGGGTTGCTCTGCCTGGGTTGAGGAATGAGAGATGATTGTTGATATGGAGTCATTGAAGATCCAAGATGGGGATGGCGCTAATGAGGTAACCCCTGATATAGAATAAAGTCAAGCACATTCGCAGAAGCGATCACTTCTGGTACAACAACTGGCCTATGATAGCTCAACAGTACATTCATGAGATCCGAAGTATGGCCGAACTGACTCTTCAGTTCGTTGAGTTCCAAGTTCAACACTCCCTGACTTTCCAGCAACTCGTCCATGGTGAATAGAGACATACTTCTGGCTTGTACGGATGTCGGGTAATCAGTTAGCTGTAGAGAAATGAGAGGTGTTATGAGACCCTTTTTTAAAGACATGTGAATGAATGTATGATTGATGCATGATGCACGATGTATGTATTTGTTTTTATTCTCGGAGAAACCCTATATGATTCATAATGCGACAGTAAAATACTATAAAATGGCAGATAAAGTTGGACCACCGACTTTACACAAATCAAGTGTTTTAATCACGAACTTGATATTACAATTACAAAGGGGTATTGTAAAGTAATTCAAAACATGAAAAGGTGACGATAAAGCCGTAGTCAAATGGTGTGCTTTGTTTTCCGCTCCTTTTTCTCTTTCAATTCAGCTTTGAACCTTTTCATCATTCGATCACAAAGGTAGATGAATCGGAGTATGGAGCGGGGAGTGGTTTTCTCATCAGCGTCTTCTAGAGCATCCTCTAGCTTCCAAGGGACTTCATTGATTAACTTGTTATAGAACCTCATCAAACATACTTGGCTCGGTTCATAGCGGCAATAGGTTGCAATGAGTTGATAGATCCAACGAAAGTATCAAGAAGACTATTTATCTGAGCTTTCTCATTGAGCCAGCTTGAACTCTCATTCTTCAAGGCAGAAAAAACCATCTCTTCAATGTTCGGTACTCAAGGTGGCAAGTTCAACTTTGTGACATTTCTCTCTCCATACTTCGGGGGTGATGTAGGAAACCCTGATTCTTTCCTTTTTAAGATGATGTTCCGCCTCTACCTTGGCATTGGCCTCACAGAGGGAAAGCTCGAGATTCTGAATCTCCAAGTCGGATTCATCTCTCGATGCCTTCTTCTCTTTGGCAACCAACCCGAACCAACGGTGGTTGTCACCTCGCTCCTTTTCTGTCTGATTTAACTATTTTCGAAGAGAACTTAGCCCCACATATGCTTGAGCTAAACCATCTTTCCTCTTTAAGATGACGTTCCACCTCTACCTTGGCATAGGCCTCGCGAAGGGAAAGCTCGAGATTCTGAATCTCCAGGTAGGATTCATCTTCTCAATGCCTTCTTCTCTTTGGCAACCAACTCGAACCAACAGTGGTTGTCACCTTGTTCCTTTTCCGACTGCTATAACGGTTTTTAGAGAGAACTTAGCCCCATATCTGCTTGAGCTAAACCATCTTGGTATTTCTCTTTGAGGTCTTCCTCAATCTTCGCCTTTTCTACTTTTTGATAAGAGCTCGATATCTTCTGCCCTCTTTCTTTTCAATTTAGCCTGATCCCTATACAATTCATGAAGCTTCGATTGTACTCCTCACTGGTTAGAGCCAGCTGAAAGTCTTTGAATGTAAAAACATCTGAGTGGTGGATCATAATACTGGGATGAGGCACCAAAGCCGAGATGTCTACAAGGATGGTAAGAAGATCCAGGATCCATCCATATCTACAGATAAAGTTGTTCTTCTTACAAGGATTAATCTTGCTGCTGAGAGCTACCAGGGTATCCAATCTTGGAAACTTGAACTTGAGTGAAAAAGGTGTTCTTTCTTTCTAATCCCATCTTGTAATATTCACATGCACAATCACGAACCTTTAGGATTCTCTAAGAATAAGGCCCAAACATACGCGAATGCAATATGTTATGAACACATATGCTACAAGAGGACAAGATCACTGTAGATTCAAGGTGTGTTGGAGGTTAAGTTTCCCTATTAGAAAACCCATATACCCTCGCGAGGTGAGTACTAAGACTTCTGAAGATGCTTAGATTTACGAATCATGAGGCAAAAGTGTCGTCGTCGACACAAAATACTTGTGGGCCAACAACACTTTCAGGATGACCTCCTCTAAGTGAAGTTTCCTTCAACCTCAAAAGCCAAGGATTGTCTAAAGGTCCTCAGAGTCATGAAACCTCTTTGGAAGAATGGTCGTCAACGCGAACGTGATTAACGTGCCAACCAAACTCAAAAAAGAATCTACTCCAAGCAGGGTCTTCGTATCTCCCCCTCAAGACAACTACGTCTGAAGGGTCAATACGAATAGCCCTCCTATCTTAGGTGAACTCTTTAAGCCTGTGTATTGGGCTTCTCGCTCTATACTACCTATCCCACAATATCACAATAAGATATTGTCCCCAGCAGAGTCGCCAGCTGAAGCGCCACGAAAAATACAGAGTCGCCACCGGATTTTATTTATTACAAAGGAAAGGGAAAATAACGATAAAACCCCAACGAGAGAAACGGTCTCGCAACTAAGAGCGGATTCGGAAGTCGGTTATGCAAGGGGAAGGTATTAACACCTCTCACATCCATGGTATTCCATGGGAACCACTTGCTCGTATCAAATGTGTATGGATGTTTATTTATCTGTAAGTTGCTTTCTACCGGGAATGAGAAGAGAGATGAGATGGGAGAGAAAATAAGTTTTAATTTAGTGTGCTCGCCAAGGATTTGGACCCTTGTGCCTACGTATCCCCATACATGCAATAGGGAAGTCAGAGTTTCGTAGTTCGGCTCAAAAATGGCGTATTTGTTTGGTTGTTTTTTACTGAACGGTATTGACGTTCGCGCACTACTCTTCACTTGCTTGAATACTCTATCATGGGAGCGGAGAGTATTTGCTTGTTTGCTATAAAATGGAGACGCTTGGTTCACACTCTAGCAGTTAAACATTGCTTGCTCACACATGGAGGCTTCACGGTAGAATGGAAGTAACACGTCCTTATTGAAAGGTTTTGAAGAGTGCATTAAGGCAAAAGATGATTTGATTTGTTGAGGTCGATTTTATGCATGGAGACAAGCATTACACCCTTGGCTAGATACAGTCAACAGTCCAATAACTTGGGACTTGAGAGGATAAGTTATCCTATCCACTCTTTTTCGTCCAAAAGAGATTTGAATTATGAAAAGAATTTGGCAAGTTTAATCGTTTGAACTTAGAGGGAGACAAGTCTCTAACCCTTGACTAAGTACAGTCAATAATCAAAGTACTTGGGAATCGAGAGAACAATGAAGTCCTAACTATTATTTTTCTTCCTCATAGCACCTAGATATAACTTGTTTGACTCATTAGATGTTTTAGGGGGGAAGTCAAGTGTCGGGTCCTCAGGCTAGGTACGACCGACAACCCAATTACTTGAATGTTGTGTACAAACACGTACACCTCATTTGTTTTCCAATTTGTTATGAAAATGGTTTTGAAAAAGGAACTTGATGTTGAATCAAGCGCTTGATTTTATTATGAAAATAGTGAGTGAAGAATGGAGGTGAGAG
Organism: Lathyrus oleraceus; assembly: GCF_024323335.1. Taxonomy (NCBI): domain Eukaryota; kingdom Viridiplantae; phylum Streptophyta; class Magnoliopsida; order Fabales; family Fabaceae; genus Lathyrus; species Lathyrus oleraceus. The sequence continues at coordinate 84,533,825 of NC_066584.1, read as the reverse complement.
ATAGGATGAAGATTGAGAAGAGACTGGAGAATAGATGTGAATGAAATCTTGGAATGGATGGAGAATGTTTGATGTTGGATCAAGCATTTACGTTTCAATGGTGTGAGTTTTATCCGGAAAAACAACTTGACGATGAATCAAGTACTTTTTGTTTTCTTTTGAAATGCTTTGTTTATCGTTTTGTGTTTTATCTTTGATTATTAACATGTAGGGTAAACTAGCTAGAAAGCAATAAATCTAAGCTATTACATGACTAAGGGGAGGGGGAACATTTAACCCACGATGGGGGGATGGATCCATACAATACAATGGAAAGAGAATAAAAGGAAAATACAAATTACAAACTATTAACTATGTACCATGTCTAAGGCATACAAGTGACATGGTACTTCAAACAATACAAGTCTATTGAATGAAAATGAAATGGTTAGGAGCATGGTTAGCTAAGAGTGAGCTTGCTTCTCCAAGTCATATGTGACAACGAAACAAACGAGTTAGCATGAGATAATGAACAAGAATGATGCAACAATATGCAAATATGCACAATGGTTAGAATCGATTCAAAAGGTAATTAATTAATCAATGAAAAGTAATCAAGATCTATCCTATGATCATGGAAAATGAACTTGGACATACAATATTTTCATTACCTAAGTTGAAAAGGGATTTTAAATTTAATCGAAGTGATCATAAACCAAAGAAATGATTAAATGGACAGTTAAAGTGAATATATTCTAGAGGTTAAATCTACCTAAACATGAGTTAGGAATCAAAGTTAATCAAATGGAAAATTACTCATCTATATTCAAGAATTGAATCTAACAACTATGATTATACAAATCAAATTGAATGGGAATTTACCTAAAAATCGAAATCTAGTCTAAAGTTTAATCATGGTAAAATCAATATCCAACTATCTTGATCCACACAAAATCCACAAAAGAAATAATGAAATCGAACGACTAAAATTCTAATTATGGTATGGTTAATCAATCATGAACTAATTCTGGAAAATTAAGAAATTAAAATCTAAATGAAGATTAGGCTAATTTCTAAATCTAATTAAACTATAATTAACCATGGATTAATCTACTAATCACTACAATGTTAGTTCCTAAATCTCTATAACTAAGAATTAATCCCAATTCTATCAAGATCAACAAACAACACTAAGATTAACAAAACATTTAGAATTAAAAATAATTAAGTACTGATTAATCAATGGTTTAATGGAATTAGCAAGAACATGGGCCAGTTTAGGGATAAAACGGATTGTGGGAGTGTGAATTGAATCTGCTTGGGCCAAAATCCGTTTGGGCAAAAAGGCACGATTTCACCATATGGACAAACTGGATCCATGAACGCCTTGCTCTGATCCTAATCTCAACGATCAACCAAACACTTCTCACGCATTGGTGACGATAAAGAAAAATGAAAAAAATGCTCACGTGAACGTGGAAGGTTCTCACCGTCGGCACCGAAAACAAACTCACTGTTTGCGCTAACGAAATCGACTCAATCTCCACGTAATAATCACACGTCGTCAATGAAGAGTGGGGATCAGCTTGGATCGGAAATGCAACGTCAACGAGGAATGAGGATCGACTTCGGTTGGAAACGCGTCGTCAACGAGGAGTGAGGATCGACTTTGATCGGGAATGCGTAATCAACGACGAGTAAGGATTAACTTTGATCGGTAGCGCGTAATCAACGGAGAATGATGGTTAACTTTGGTTGGAAACACGCTGTCAACGAGGAGTGAGGATCATCTCCGATTGGATTCGTCTCCGGGTAACGTATTCGCCCTTTTGAATTCTCTCCTTTTCCTCGCACTCTGTTATAAACTTCTTCTTCTTCCCGTTCTGATTTTTTTCCAGAGAATTTCTTTGCGAGCTTCTGTTATGCGTCGTTGTTGTGATGTCGTCGTGCGTTTGGAAGAGGGTTCGAGAGGGTTGTCGAAGGGTGGTGGTGAGTTGAAGAAGAGAGTGAAGGTTAGGGGAGGTTTGAAGATGATGGGAGGAAGTGAAAAAAAACGGCCCCCGATTGAAGAAAATGGAAGGAGTCTTTATAGATTTTCTTCTCAGGTTCTATTATGAAGCTTGGTTAGAAACCGAATGGATTTCTGTTGCGAAAGCTGTTAGAAATTGTTGAAGCCGTTGGGAAATTCGGTTAGAGTTCCAGTTAGGGAAGTTGGAAGTTTGTCAGAATTCGGTTGGAAAGTTCGGTTACATTGCGGTTGCAAATTAGTTATGGAAGTTAGAATAAGTTTTTTTTTTAGAATTGGTTATTGAAGTGAAGGTTACAAAATTCTTTTTTTGAAGGTTGAGTATGTTGAGCCTATTATTCAGTTCGTGTTCTTCTTACCGGTTTCTTATTTGTCGTATACACTCCTTAAGAGCACCATTTGACTGCGATGCCTGGTCCTCTACAGTAAGTACTCCCTTTAGTATTATTGGCAATGAGGTTATTGTTTGAAGCCATTTTACATCCTTCCAGTTAAGTGATTGGTCATATAGGCCTTTAACAATGGAGACCGGATTAGAGTCTTTAATCCTTTCAGGAACCATGGCTTCATAATTCTTAAATCTCAAGTGTGGTGGAAATGTAAATCTGTTTTTTATGTTAGCCTCTCTATGACCACCCAAGTTCTAAATTGGCGTTGTCCTTGGTTAAGTAGTCGTTCCATTTGGAGGCTGAACTGTAGATTGTTTGTTTGCATTTCCGAGTTCTCTGATTAGCTGTTGTCACTTTATTGTTTCTCTCTGAATTGCTTTCAGTCAATGATGTGATTCTTTGCTTATCTTTTACTGGCTCCCCTGCATCTTGAGAGTTTCATAATAGTGGACTTTCAAAACGTCTGCCTTTTTTTGAAGTTGAATTATCCACCAATTTGTGTTTCTTGAACATATCCTTCGGCAACTCAGACACTACCAATGGCTCAAAATCATCTTTGTGTTGCTCTTGTTCAGCGTGATGATCGTCATTGTCGAGATACACAGTCCAATCGGTACACTTCTTATTACTATTCAGGTCGTTTGGAAACTTGGATTCTCCGTTGGCATGTTCCGTGTGGGAGTTAGGGTTCCGGCAAGAAGCCATTGTTGGTCATCTTCAAGTGATTTTCGAGACATGTTGAAGGTTTGAACGAACGTGCGAACATCCTTCACTTTATATCCATGTGCGAAGACTTTACGAACCAATTGCTTCTCGTTGCATACCGTGCAATTCCACTTGTGGCTGGATTTCTTCTTTTGTTTTACCTGCATGGTGGAGCATTGGAAGCATTGGAGAGCGATGAAGAGTGTGGAGGAAGACGATGACATTGTTGCGGTAAAGATGGAAAGTTTTAGGAAGGTTTTTTTTGTTACGTGTTGAGAGGAAGGTTTTTTGTAGGTTCTTTGAAGCAGTTGAAGGAGTATTATGGAAGGTTGTAGAAGTTTGTTATAAGTTTTTAGTTTATGTTTTTTTCTGTGCATCGATTTTGTTATAGGAGCAGGTTTTGGTTTCCACTCTTACACGTCATGGATGGCCATGAAATTTTGTTTTGATGCTGATTTTTTGTGCTTCTATTTGTGCAGGTTATATTTCCTATAGGCATGTGAATGAATTTCCTGAAATTGGCTATGGCTTTCTGTTGTAAATTTGTGATAGAGTGTGTATATGGAATATGAATGGAATGAATGAATTAGTGTAATGGTTTGAATTGTATTGAAAATTAATTTGAAAATTGAAATGGTAATGATTTGTAAATGATTTTTATAGTAAATTAAATGTATGATTATGACTCATAAATGGTTAATTACATGGGTTTAAAGAATGAATTTAGTTTTGGGCTTAAATGGTTTGGATCAAATGTGGTAATGGTTAATGGATAAATTGGTTTGGTATGTGGATATGGGTTATTAATTGGATATCTACATGGATGTGGATTAAAAATGGAAAATTGTTATGGATGTGGATTAAAAATGGAATAGATTGGATAATTGGATATTAAGTGGAATTGGAGTGAATTTAATTGGGTTAAAAAACAAATGGATTTGAATTAGATTGGATAATTGGATGTCTAACAGTTTTAAAAATAGGAAGATGATGAAACATGAAGTTTGGTTAGATGGTTAACTTTTGTCAACTGGTTGACCAAAAAGTCAACTTAGGTAAACATGTTTGTTTTTTTGTGGAATGAATGTGGATACGATCGAAAAGCCCAATGTTCGTAAACCAAATAAAACATGTCAAGTCAAGACTCGAAATCCAATCAATCAAAGCCAACCAAATGACATTCAATCAAGCAACCGATTGCAGCATCTTGAATGAGTCTTAGCCAATGAATCAGAACCATGAATCTTAACCAAACAACTGAACCATCTAATGAACCAAACGAAATGATGCAACCTCCCTGAATTATGGTTTGGTTGATTAAACCACCTTAAGTTACAGAGAAGCCTTAGCTTCCATCCGGTGCAAGCACAAAGCTTTGAATTCATGATATATGTCCTCTTGTATTAGACCAATGACTATGCAGGTGAAATAAACGATATGAAAATATGCATGTGACCAAGGTTAGTGACCTAGATGAACTTTGTGAAAGGTATGGTGGATTTTGGGGTATGACAAGGATACATAGGCATGAGGGCCCTAATCCTCACCGAGCACTTTATTTATTTCTTTTCCTTTCCCCTATTCTTTGTGAGCAATCTCTAGTTAACACCCAATTGAGCGAGAAAAATCAAAATGGTTTCCATGGAGTACCATGGATGTTTGGGGTGCTAATATCTTCCCCTTGCATAACCGACTTCCTTACCCAACATATCTTTTTCCCCCGGGTTTTATCGATGGTTTCATTTCCCTTTGGGGATAAATAAAGTTCGATGGAGACTCTGTTGTATGTTCGAGCGTGCGACACGTTCGAGTATATTTCCGCTAGCTTCAATCGAATATAAGAATATAAGAGTATTTCTTTGCATGAGATGACCAAACAATGATTTTTGATTATTATTTTAACTCCGACTAAACATTTCTTGATTTCTCTCCGTTTTTTAGGGATCACCACAGTCAGGTAAGTATGTGGTGAACAACCCGACATGTATCCAACACTTGACTCCCACTAAAACTTACTATCACATCCACTAGTCATGGCATGGCAGTCATGGCACCACCTAAGCACAAATAAAAGTCAAAAAGGGTACAGTTCAACACTAATTGCATTCTCCATGGACCTTGAAGGACATGTTTTACTAGTTTATCACTCATGGCGTTCGCCATGGACTTTGAGGCCAGAAAAATTGCAACTGCCAGACTCGGTCCTCTTCCACTTCAGCAGAAAAATCTACCACTCCTCCTACATGATTTCAGTCTCTTTTCAGCAATTCCTAGCAATATATAACCATAAGTCTTAAGTTTTCACTATCCAAGTTACTGAAGTTTTATAGCATTGTTTTTAGGAAGAAATTATACTATTGGAAAAGTTGCAGTTTCTCACATTGAAAGACTGTTACATCTTAAAATAAATAGTTTTTCTATTTGTACTTGGATCAATATTTCAACAATATTGCCGGAATCATTTCGGAATTCTATTTCTGAATCCATTTTTATTCAGCTTTTACTTTTAGGATTTGCTTTATTTACATGCTTTAGTTTTCTGCTTTAATTATTTCAGTCTCTATTATTTATTTTTTATCGCTTTTGTTACACCTCTACTTTTGATTTTCAGTATTAATCATTGTTCATTGTTGCTGCTATTTAATGTTCAGTTTGAGTTCATATTTTTATTACTATTATTCACCGCATTGATCTATTTTAAGAACTCATATCAATTTCAATTGTTATTGCACGTACTGATTTTATTTGCATGTGTATGTGTTTAACTACTTACATGTATATATATATGTACTCATATAAGTGTTGGGCTTGTTCCTCTGATTAGTCGGGAACTGCTTGTTCCTTCATGTCGAAATCTTCACTAATCTCTACCATTCTAATCTCCACAGGTTCGACATAACAGACTTCCTCGACCTGCAGTGGATAAAAATAAAATTTTATAGGTGCCTTATTCTTGCCAGCAAACTTCAGTCTCCCGTCATTCAGAGCATTTTGGACAAGATACCTGAAAAGAAAACATTGTGAGGTTTTATGCCCCAAAAATTATGATATTTCCATAAACCTATTTTCTTTCTTTGTTCTAATGGTTGCACTTTTGCACCCTAAGGCACTAAGATTTGGCCATCTGCAACCAAGAGATCGAATATCTCATCACATTTGGTCACATTGAAAGTATATATTTTCTTGGGATTATTTGTCACTCTTTTCAAGCTCAACGGGATTCTTCCCATTTGACGGTGTAAGAAGATTACACACATATGGGGGTCCTGGCTTTAACTCAGCAAGTCGGCCTTGTTTTATTCGACATGATAACATTCGACATCTGAGCCAATTTCATTGTCATCCATATTGACATAAGCTACACTTTTTTTTCTATTCACTTTGGCTTTCTCGTCTTTCAATCGTCCGACTTGTCAAACTCGGTCTGTTTGTTGTGTCATACCCCTTAGATGTTATGTATCTAATTTATTTCTTATGATATAATCTAATCCCTCAGCCACCATCTCAAGTAGTTATTGCTCAGGCACTTGGGTGAAACAATTTTCTTCAAAAGTCGAAACCTATTTAGATAATCGTCAATCGATTCAGCGAACTTTTCCTTTATGCTTGACAATTCCTTCATGTTGATTTTAGATTTCCCCATATAGAGTTGTTCATGGAACAATCTTTCTAAACGAGTCCAGTCATTTATGGAATGCGTCTGGAGCATTGTAAACTGTAACACCCCAATTTTGACCCTAAGATCCCTCATGCTATCTCATCATATGCATTGGCATTAGGATCACACCTGGACATCCTCTTTACCCCTCACCCATTGGGTTTGTATTGGGAGAGATCACCAAACACAATTTGATTATATCATACTTTGTATTTTATCATCTTTAATAAATAAAATACCAAAAATATGTCTTTGCATTTGTCTAACTCTTTTGTAGGTAAGGCACATGCTCACCTTTGATCTATCAAGCTCATATCTAGGGTTCAAGACCCTCATGGCAAGGATCTCAACCAAGAATTGGTATAACATGAATCTAAGTATCATATATGTATCCCCATGTTCTTCATATGTTATTTGGATCAAGAAATCATTAAGAGTTTGGAGTTGGTTTGCCTTGGAAACCCTAATTCATATGGGTATCTTGTGTAACTTCTTCACCAAGCTTCTTCAAAAATTGATCTAATATTTCAAGGGATACTTCAAATTTCATCAACTTATTCATATATTATCTCCCATGAGTCCCAAAAGTCAAGAGAATTGCAAGCTAGCAAGTTGGTTGATGGTGGTTGACTAGAGGAATTCAACTGATCAAAACTAGGGTCCCCTAGACCCTATCTCCTACAATCTTTATCATATGAAAATTATTCCAAGATAAAATTTATTCTAAATGACATTACAAAGAACTTTCATATTGAGGTATAGATCTAGTTTTTCTTGGAAAGTCATTTTTTATGGTATAAGATTATAGGTCATTTTGTCTAAACCCTAATTTGGAGGTCAACTTCCCAAGGCCATAACTTGCTCATATTTTATGAGATGAAATATTTCTAAGTTGCACAATCAAATTCAAGGTTTCTAATTCAACTTTTATGTTTGGAGGAAGATCTAATTCAACTTTTATGAGCATGTGATATGAGGATACATTATAGGTCATTTTGGACCAATACCATTGAACAAGTGATTTTCCTCAACTTCAAAAATTCATAACTCCTTCATATCAAATCCAAATGAGGTCAAATTTGTGACCATTTTGAATTACTTTGAAATAGATACAACTTTTATGAAGGAATGTTTCTCATTTTAAGCTCACATAAAAAGTTAGCCAAGGTGGAACAAGTGAGCATATGGCTTGACACTTAGATTTTTTTTTTATATGTTTAAATTTCCAAACTTCCACCTCAAAATTCATCATGATGAAAGCTTAAAATGGAAAAGTGTTCAACATGAAATTTGTTCCTCTTGATCTAACCTTTCCAAAATGTCCAATTTCATCCATTTTGGACAAGATTTGAATGGGTTGCGCATGGCTTGAACATTGCATCATCATTTGGAAAAGATCAAACTTCAAACATCCATGCATCATTGCCTAGCATTCCAATTTGATTTCAGACTTATTCACACTCAATTATGGACCAAATGGAATGGTCTCATGGGCTTGTACACACCCATGCACCCATGCATCACTCATTGCCAAAATTGGAAACTCACTTCAAGGGTGCAAATATCAATTGATTCAGCTATAAATAAAGACCCTATGCATCAGAAATGGGGACTCCTACGCGCCAGATTTAATCCCAAACACCAAACCCTTCCATTTGAGAGGATAAACCTGAGAATTTCCTTTGGAAATTGAGTTGAAATCTCACTGTTTTGAGATTCAAAACTCCAGGGATCCAAGACCTTTTGTGCATTCTAATCTACTTCTGCAAGCATCCTGAGCAAGATCAAGCACGAGCCAAAGCAAGAACAATTGAATCCAAACCTGCATTAAAGGTATTATTCAGACAATTTCATCTCTTAGATTCTCACTAAATTCTCCATAATTCTCTTGGATCCTTGGTTGTCTGAAGTCCTACCAATGTAGGCAACAAGATTGAGTTGCTTTGAGGTCAAATCGAAGCAACTCAGATCATGCACCTCAAATTTCAACTCCTTGTATCTCTCAATATACTTGGAGTTAGGATGAATTGAGGCCAGATTCGTGCTTAATGCCATTTTTACTTTAAAATCATGTCCTTATTTTTAATTTTAGTGATGGTTATGATTGGACCAGTCCGGCGAGGCTCGTCTGAGAAGGAGACCGGAGCTTTGCTCAGGTGATGAGTTGGCAAGGTCCAGAGCCACATGATCTGTTTGAATTAATCTAATCACGAGGGTTGGTTTGAATGACCTTGTTTGTGGCGCGCTGACTAGAGTCCATCATGGATTGCGCGTTTATGGCCACTTGATCTGCCACCTCAATTAATGAGGGAGATCAAGTGGTCCACGCTTTTTCTGATTATTTAATTTTCATTTTATTTGTGTTATTTTCATTAATTCATATTAATTTTAATATTGATCTAAAAAATATGAGTTTCACCAAAAAATTTAAAATAAATTCCTCTTTCATTTTCTGAATTAAAAATATTTTTTGGATCATTATTAATATTTTTCATGATTTAATTGATTTTGTGAATATTTTTAATTGTTTGAAAATAGTTTTAAGTTTAAAAAAATAATGAAATTTTTTCTCCAAGGTCTTTTGACCTTGTTTGACCTATGATAAATCTCATGGCCATTTCTTTGGTGTTTTGATGAGATTTTAGGAATTTGGCAAACCATAATTTAATTTAATGTATTTTTTTTAATTGTTTTTAATTGATTAAATGCCAAATAAATTGTTGTCGAGTTTCTATTATTGACTTGTTGAGTTTGACTTGTGTTGTTGGGCCTTGGCCTAGGTCCACCACTTTGCATATTCTTTTTGTGTGTGGTATGTTTTATGTAGGGGTGTTCACGGTCCGGTTTGGATCGGTTTTGAGACAAAATATCATCCGATCCAAAATATATAAAGCATACGGTTTGGTTCGGTTTTTGGATGACAACAAGAAAAATCCAATCCAATCCAATCCAATTTATACGGTTTACTTCGGTTCGGTTGAATCGGTTTTATTCGGTTTTTAAATCAACACTGTGAAATTTAAAACGAATATATTTCAATACCAGTTACAATTATGCCACCAACGTCTACTAAGACAATATCTAATTTTCATATTATATGGCTATTTGATGTCATTGTTGCAAAGATTCATTATAATATATGGACAATATCTATCCCAACGAAATAGACATTGCTGTAATAAATATTTTATATGGAGACCTGCTTACTTAGTGCTTATAGGGAGACTTGTAATATAAATTAAATATATGACAAATATATATGACAGTAACATACCAAAGCTGCATTAAAGTGAATATAATAATAAGAATATATTATGAAAAAGTTATGAAACAAAATATGAAAAACTAACAAAGAATAGACCTTGAAGAAATTATGAAAAACTAAATAAAATTTGTTACTGTTATAACCAACATGAAACGATTTCACATCAGAAAACTAATGAAAATAATTTTTAGTAAACTAGTGTTATAAAATTTAGAACATAAGTAAGTTAATTTTAAATAAGATTTCAACAACACAAATTAGAACAACTTTACAAAAGGATAAAAATTAGTACAACTTTAGAAAATCTGATCGAACAAAAGTATAAAGTACAAAAAAGACAAAATCAAAAAATTAAGAAACTTGCTTACTGATAGTATAATTCAGAAAACTAATTGAGATGAATGTTGATTTAGACTTTTTTTTTCTTTTGATGAAAAGTGATTGAAATTGAAAGAGGAGATACAGACCTTAAATAGAGAACTGAAGAAGAAGAAAGGCCATGATTCAACTTTAACGTTGAGCCGAAATTGAATTTCTTGCGGTTATAATAACAATGAATAGCATTCATTGTATTTAATTTTGCGTATAATTCAAAATCTGAATAGGGAAACTACAGAAGTGATTGAGATTCTCTAGAGAAATTAGTGGTGGCTAACATAATTAATTTAATAGGATGAGTAAATGGAAGTAATACCGGTTCGGTTTGGACCGGTTCGGTTTTCATGAAGCCAACCGTAAACCGAACCGACCGATCGGTTATGCAACATGGTGATCCAAATACATCCAAAAAAAATCGGTTTTTTTGGATTTCGGTTTTTTCGGTTCGGTTTTTGGTTTTTTTTTGGATTGGATTGGATCTGAACACCCCTAGTTTTATGAGCATAGTTCATTATGTTATGTCTCTAACATGCATTAACACCAAAATTCTATTGCCCGACCTCAAATAGTTGTGACTTCTACATAGGTCCAATTATGATTGCTTAACATAACGTTAAATTTATGACACAAAAGGCATAGCATTCTAGTAAGTGAGATTGTAAGTCTCCCCTCTTTCATGGTATTGTATGGAAACTTGGCCTTTTTTCCTTTGTTTGGAAGATGTCTTGGTTCAAGGATCCATGCTTGTGACAAGGGGGTTGAGTGTTCTCCAAAGAATGACTTAAAAATACAAAAGCAAAAGCAATACTAACTTCTAATCAACTAACAACTAACATTTAATTTCAGGCCATTTACTTTTATGCACTTTAATTTCAAGCCTTTATTCATTTGCCACTATTCATACCATTCATTTTGTTTATTTAAATGTCATTTTCACTTTGCTCACTTGAGCCATACTTTGTGAATATATTGTGTTTGTATATACTTGTTTTGTGTTTGTGGTCTTTTGACCTTAATGTACATAATAAGAACAAAAACCCTAAAGAACATTTTTGTGTGGACTGTTGGATTTGATCTGAGACATTGGACTTAGAATTAGGCAACACTCCCTATGCAAAGGACTTGGCCAATGCCAACTTTCATGAAAACCAAGTGCTGGTGATGTGAACATTCATCTGATACAATATTGAAGATCCATTTGAGTTCATCTGCAACATGATCATATTGAAGCTATTATTTTGAACCTGTGTCTAATGCCTACCTTTGAAGTCAGCTGATATATGGGAAATTTTGAAGAAGATCATGGAGTTGCTAAGCTTGGATGTGGCTATCTTTATTTGATGTCTTGTTCTTCATCTTGTTATTTGTGTATTGATATTGCTTGATCCTAAAGTCCAAGGGAAATTTGGGTTTCAATATGACATTCTTGTCTATTGGATTGCAACTCATTCGTCAGATCTTTTTAACTCTCAACTTTTAAATTTGTGCTTAGGATTAGTCTTTTCATTTCCTCCCCATTTCTTTAATTTCAAAATCGCTTCCCCCTTTTTTAAAAATCTTCTTTGTTTGTGTTTTTTTTAAACCTTGACCATGTTGCAAATTAGAAATTTTGGCCTTATGCCATTGAGTTTTTAAACTTTTTTCTTAATCAAACTTGTAAATGAACTTAATTATGCTTGACTTAAAATTTCAAAATCCAAAAAGAACTAACACACATCCAAACCATTTTTAGGCCCTTTATGCCTTTGCTAAACTTAAAATTTTGTTAAAAGCAATTCACTCACTTTGAAATTGATACCACGAACTACGAGGCTTTGATCACTCATTTTATGTTGGTACGTAGGCACAAGTCCGAAGGTCTTGTCAAACACAAATATATAATTAATGAATTCTTTTCTCATCCCCCCTCACTCTATTTATTGCAAACATCATTTGTACAAAAACACATATGCACACAAGACAGGGCTCCCTAGGAGTACCTAGGACACTTGGATGCTAACACCTTCCCTCTGTGTAACCAACCCCCTTACCTGTAATCTCTGGCATTTTATTAGTTTTGATTTGAAAACTTCTTATCTTTTGGATTTTCTTCGTACTTTTCCCTTTTTCTTTGGAAACAATAAAAGCGCGGTGGCGACTCTAGTTTTATTGACGTCTAGCTTATCCATAGTTTGATGATCACGAATTTACCGCTATATAAACCATATAAATGCATTCTTTGTAAGAGACCTAGGGAAATATATCATCCTTAAATTCTTGTTATTTGCTTCGCTTTGGTCAAATATTGAGCGATGTGTTCGGTTGTAGATTCATTAGTATCACCAGTAAATTTGGTGAACTTAGGGACTTTCCAATCACTTAGGAGTTCCTTCTGTAACATGTACTCCGACAATGGTGATGTATGATTTGTCCTCTACATGCCTAGATTCATACTATTTGGTGTCATTATTCTTTAGAATATGGCTTCCAGATTATTCTCTCCTAACAAGTTTTCTTGTCAGACTCCTTAGACCACTTGGTCGGCGTCCTAATTTCGATTAACCATTAAGACTGGTGGACGATTATTTCTCCACGCCTCTGTTGTTCGACTACCTGGGGCACAAATTGTTGGCCCTGATTAACTGTGTTTTCTTCAAGGGATATTCCCTCGTTTTGAATCGGCATGACCACTTGGGGTTATATGATTGGTCGAACTTGAGCTTGAGGGGCGCCAAAGAAATCGTCAATTTGAGTTATTTGATTTGTCAATTGCTGATAATTTTGATTCTTATTTTTAATCAATGGGTTAAATATAATACCCATTTATCGGGTAAGCAAGTTAACCATATCATGGCTACTTTCGTTCATTTGTTGTCTCATCGCCATCACGAAATTTATAGTGAAAGTCGACATCACTTGGGAACCGAATCCCATCCACAATTGGGGTTGCATCATCCGACCATGGTTACCTATAGTCGATCCTAATGCCAACAACGAAGAATTTGCATTTGCTGCATTGTCAGCAAATGTCGAAGCATTTGTATTTAAGCCTGCCATCATTGACGTTGGTATGCCAAAAGATTGTTCCCGACCAGGCATGGGCATTGTGAAATTGGTGGCAAAGGGCCTGATGTCACTTTCCATGGTCGACCTAGGAGTCACAAGGCGACTCTATGTTATTGATGAGGAGAATACCACCCCATCTTGCGTAGTCGACGACATCGTCATCGTGCTGGATAAGGAGGGACTTGCTTCAGTCGAATTTGCAGTAACTATGTCTTCCCCCGGGTTATTGGACGATTGTTCTCCATTGTTATTATTTATAGGAATCGTCATTCTTCTAACGTGTCTCCTAATTGATGTTCTAACGTGTTTCTTTGCTATCTTACCACTCCTCAATCTCATGCACACTCACAAATTTGAGAAGTTTCACAAATGAAGAACTTATGCAAAAAAAGTAAATTTGCGCACAAACTGTCCCACTGGGTGTGCCAATTTGTTTACTATGGATTTTAGTAAACAAGAATAAGTTCGATTTCACTTAAGGGATTGAACTCGAAAAAATCCCAAGACATATTGTGCAAAAATTGAGTTTGAAACATATTGACATTTAAAGTCGAAAATAAATGATTTAAAAATAAAATTTAAGAAAAACAATAAATGACTTGAATGTAAAGATATTAATACATAAAATGGAACGCATGTACATACGTTCTCAGAGCACTCTTTTCTCACTAACACTTTGATACTTTGAGTTTTCAGAATTTGTATACAATTGCGGACTCCTAAAACTACAAGTCGGCGTTACTTATATATTAGCTCTAACATAACTGTCTACAATGGTCGACACAACAAATCACGCCATGTCTGGGATTCCATGCGATCTTCACTCTCGACAAACTTCCACGTGTCCTTAAATAACTGTCTGATCTTATCCATTCGCTTCGTCCGACCGTGGTAACATCATGTGTAAAAACATAGAATTTCACTAAGTTCAAAAACTAATAAATCCCTGGTCTCCATATGCTTGGTAAATCGACCAAGGTTAAAACATCATCAGACGAAAATCAGTTTGTCAAAAAATGCACACTTGATCTCATTGTCGAATGACCATTTCGACCTAAGAAGAACCCAAATCATCAAAGTCTTCAAAAACTTTCAAATTCTTAAAATCAAGGTTGGCGTCGAAAATTCAAGATGATTGATAGAAGCAGTGACAAGAGACTCTTGACAATGGTTCTTGAATCTGTTACTAGAAGATTTGAATAAATCACTTCAAGGTATTATGTCTTCATCTTAGAATAATATATAGTTAAATTATCATTTTACTTAATTATTAATATTTTTAAACTTTCCTATTGTTGTGGTTCTTAACATTGACTATTTTTATAGGGTTGGTACCAATTATTATGATATTGGCCGGAATGTAGAACATGGATTGTCTATCAAACACTTGTATCATAATTGGAAAAAAGTATTGTTAAGGGCATGAAAGAATTACTCTCTAGATAAAAAGGTTACAATTACAATTATGTAGGATTGGAAAAAAGACAGAAAAAAATTAAAGATATAAATTAGTTATGATGATTTTTCTATGAATTCTACAAGGGTGGGTGTCTATATCGGTTTTTCTTTGATGGATGGTCTGCTAATTCCTCTTGTAGTTACTATTCTATTTTAGTTTGTGTCTTTCTTGATCAAAGGTCAACATCTTTTACTCGATAAATCTTCGTCTTACCACTCTAATAAATTTGAAACTATGCTTCAATTGCCGTTGCATTCTACAACGCAATAGTCAATTTGTGTTATTAAGATGGAGTACGACATAGGACGAACCCTTCATTAAAAACTTGGGCAAATGTCCTTATGCCTGTTTTTAATAACTATTAATTAAATCTTGACTTGATATGTAAGCTAAAAGTTAGACACTTTGTTTTTAATGACTCAATCATAATACCACTTTAAAAAAATTAATAAATATAGTTAAATAAATTTATTTAAAATAGACACATTCTTTGAAATTAAATAGAGCTAAAGTTACATAAGAAAAATACATCAGAAAAACACAACTTTTTTTAAAATCAAATATAAACTAAAATAAAAGTAAATGCATGCAGTCCACATTAGGACCAAATACATCTGTTTCTTACTACTTTTATTTAAGTTGGGTGTAGTACACTCTAAGCATCTACAATAAAAACATGTTAGATGGATAGAGTAAAATACCAAACATAATAAATGGATTATAGCCTCTTTCATTTTAGTATTTGATGAAACATCGTATGATGACCTATTCTCTCATTCTAATTTTTTTATCAGTCTTTTAAATGTTAATTAATATTTTAAATATATTACTGTTATTTAGTACTTATGAAGACTTTTGCATAACATTAACACCAAAAAAAAAAACGTCAATTAATAACCATAAAGTCCTTACAATACTGAGCACCAACTGAAAAGGATCTTTACAGTCGTCTCAGAAAGAAATGCATGCAATGCAAGTCCATCTCAAAGGAAAAGTCGAAACATGAAAAAAGCAAATAAATTGACAGGAACTAATAACTGCTACACATAATAAAATTTGTCACGCATACAAATTCCTTCCCATTCCACATGTAATAATAAACTCCTCACCACAAAACTTAGTTACGGTCCCCCCTTCATCCCACTCTTCAAGAAACCCTTACCACTCTTTCGGTGAAACCTATAACTTAATACTCTGCATGTTTTCTACTGTCTCAGACCCGCATAATAAAAAACCAGTAGCAGAGTACGTTGTTTTTGGTTTATAGTATTGGTTAAAGCGTGACTGAAAATGAAGAAAGGTGACAGAGAAAAAAACAAGCAAGAAAGTGACATGTGTTGTGAAAGAAGATGTTTGATGTTAGAGGCTATTTAATGCCGCTTGCATCAGCCACCAGCAGTGGGTGGCTGTGTCATGGTGACAGTGGGAGAAAACTACTACACTGCAACCACCAAACTCAACCACCAATTCACCTTACAATACAACTATGAGGTTCTATTTAACAAAGATTAAATTCTACTTTCTATGGTTAATAAGGAGCATATTTATATATATATATATATATATATATATATATATATATATATATATATATATATATATATATATATATATATATATATATATATAATATATATATATATATATATATATATATATAGAGAGAGAGAGAGAGAGAGAGAGAGAGAGAGAGAGAGAGAGAGAGAGAGAGAGAGAGAGAGAGAGAGAGAGAGAGAGAGAGAGAGAGAGAGAGAGAGAGAGAGAGAGAGAGAGAGAGAGAGAGAGAGAGAGAGAGAGAGAGAGAGAGAGAGAGAGAGAGAGAGAGAGACTAAATACAAGATTTTTTCAATAAATTTAAAAATAAATAAATTATAGTATTAAATTTTAAATAACATGGAGTAGTCCATCTCTAAATTTCATTTAGTTTTTTAATATATAGGATGATTTTGGGGTTAAAGTCCGACAAAATGCAAGATGTCTTAAATTTTTAGAAATTTTGTGTAGGTTAGATATAGTTTAGTTGTGGTAAAATAAATTAAAATTTTATTTTATACTTGTAAAAAATATTTTATGAGTTTTTTTTAGATATGATTTAACTGTGACAAATATTGGATTATGTGCGGTAATTCGTCTTGCACGTTCTCAGATACGATGATGATAAATTGATAATATGCATGTCCAATGAAATTATTTTTTATTTAGTTTATGTAATTTTTATTAGTTTATAGGTCAAACTATAAACAAATAAATTTAAAGTCTGTTTTTGTTCAGTGTCGGTCAAAGTTCCAACAAGGAAAATCCACCTGATAGTCCAAAGAAAGTTCAATAGTTATTTGATCCAGAGGTATTTATGTTGTTACATACGTAACATTCAAGATATGCACACACTTTTCATACTTCACTCTACATCTTTTTGGACTCATTCACTGACTTGGACGTTGGAGTGTTAACCTTGCAGGTACACTGTAGTGTAACATCGCATCAGAAGTCTAACATCATAGTTTAAGCATAATCCTGGTTCCAATCCAAAACAGTGTCGTCGTTTGTGGGAAACGACTTCAGATTCTTGCGAATTTAAACATTTAGATTTTGTATGAGATGAAATCCAGATCGTCGGAGTAGAGCATTAAGATAGGAGATGATGAACTCTGTTTAGAATCCCACCAGATCTTTTGACTTGAAACTCTTCCAATTTCTAACACCGACAAGAGCATGAACAAATCACCTTGCAAAAAGAGGTTTTCGTAGTTGAATCCGCTTCGATCTTTGTAAACAGAACGTGAAATTGAGTCGAAGATCACGATATCATGAAAGAGTCAATAAGATCCTCCACACAACATCTTCAAAACTGTGACCCCCCATGATAACAAAAACCATGGGCGACAACAGGAATCCTAGTGATTCAGTATGCCTTGGGATGGTCAGGGGTGTGAGAATACGAGTGCATAGTTTAAGCCTACGTGAGAGACCAACATTGTCGAGCGCATGTCAATCTCATCACTCATCAACATGAGATTACAGATCTGCAGAGACCGGTCACGAAACAAACAAATAGAAAAATAACGGGCGTATGTTTTATCATTTTACCTTCTAGGAAGTTGTCGTCAACACTATCAGAAAGAATGTGAGTGATCGTGCTAGAGGTGGCACCACAATCAATCGACCAACAAAGGAGCTTCATAGTGAGTACGAAGAGATGATCATTATTGTTGTTGGTCTACATAAAACGAGGAGTTTTTCCTAAAGGACAAATCCATGGGGGTTTTACACCCAAAGCAAATAATACCTTGTAGTCGTAGTGGCGATAAAAGTTTACGCACCAATGGAAAATGTTTAATATGGAGATGGAACACCTTCTCTACCCCCCTAAGCACGACCGATCACCCGTGGATACCAGTCTATTAACTGTCATATGCATCTTAGAAAAGGGGATAACCTCTAAAAGGGTTAGGATAACCATATAAGCCATTTGGAAGATGATTCGGCCTCAACCTCACCTCAAGGATGGCGTGTCGAGATAATTATCCACGGAACATTGGCCAAAGTGACCTTAAGAGTATGGTGCATCACGATTAGGGGTGGCAATTGGATCCATTTAGAGAAAATCCATCCATCAAAAAATCCATCCAATCCATCCACTACATAAAAAATTAAGTTAATGGATTGATCCAATCCATCCATTTATAAGCATGGATTGATCCAATCCATCCATTTATAAGCATGGATTGATCCAATCCATCCAACACATTTTAATGATCCAATGGATTTTTTTATCTAATTTTAAAAAAATAATTTTTTTCAAATATTAATTTTTTTTTGAAAAATAAAAAATATTTTTTTTTTCGAAAAAAAATATTTTTTTTTGAAAATACAAAAAATCGTTTTTTTTCCAAAAATTTAAAAATAATTTTGAAAAATACCAAATTTTGATTTTATTTTCGAAAAATTTATTTTTTTACAAATATAAAAAAAAAAAAAATTTTCAAAAAAAAACAATTTTTAAATTATTTTTTTAGAAAATACAAAAATATATTTATTTTTTAAAAAAAATGATTTTTCTCGAAAAAAGTTGATATTGTTTTATTAAAAAAATAAATTTTTCAAAAAAATAAGTGATTTTTTTCAAAAAAGAAAATTTTTGAAGGAAAAAGAAATGGATGGATGGATATCCATCCACTAAAAATATGATAATGGATGGATTGGATGGATTTTTATTCTTAATGGATGGATTGGATTGGATATTTTTAAAAAACTTTTAGTGGATTGTTAATGGATAATGGATTGTTTTGATCCATCCATTAACGATCCAATCCATATCCATCCAATCCATCCATTTTGCCACCCCTAATCACGATAGACCAAGACCGAGTATTCACCCCAAACCGAGGGGTCTGAATGGAGCTCAAGCTAAGTATTTTAGAAAAGACATTCGAATTTTGAATCATTTTATCATCTATGTCAAAATGGTATAAGTTGGCCATTTCTTTTAAAAATCAGGGTCAAAGAAATAAAGCGCATTAAGTCGTAGCTGGAGCATCCCCTCTTAGAAGTTAGCCACTCCAAGAGCATAAGCGATGGAGCTTTGAGACGTAAACCTCAAACCAAGCTCAAACTTGTGGGCAGGGAAGGAGACCCAACTCTTGGTCAGAGGCGGTCCCCATCGATGTTGGAGAGCAACGCTAGTTCGCAACAAACGAGACATGTAAAACTTATGCCAATTTTAAACAAATGAAACAAATATGGATTATGTTTGTTCGCAATAGACGGGACAGGTAACAAAAAAATTCTAAAGATCATGTTGGTTCCCAAAAAGTAGGACGGCTGAATAAAAACATATAAAACTACCCATATTCCCGAAAAGGATGTTAGAACAAGTTTTGGTTTTGCATCTATACCTTGAGTTTTGATGATAACAATGTTGTATTTATGTGAGAATAATTTTGGTACCCTAAAGGTTTGTTACTAACATTGAAGTGGTGTTCTTGAGTTGGTAAAAAGATTTTGTTTTGTAAAATCTAATTCAAACCCCCCATTTCTTGTGTTTTTCACACCTTCAATTGGTATCAGAGCTCCGGTTATGATTGTGATAAAAAAAATTATCAACATTTCACCGTGTTCAATTGGTATCAGAGCTCCTTGTTACTAACACTGGTGATTGATATCACGGTGAGCTTGATAAAGATATTTCCTCTTTAAATGAAAAATTATTTTCTTTAGAAAGTAACAACTCTTCTTTGAAAAATAAAATTTCAAAACTAGAGGCGGAAATAGTCTCAGAAGCTTCTGGTACTGATTGCGTCATTAGATATGACATATCATTCCAATTCTTTATGGCTAAAAACATAGACATAATAATAATGCCCTCTTTGATCTATGGAGTTAGCATAAATGGAAAGAAAGGTTTAGGTTGTACAGAATCTTTAAAACCTGATGAAAGTCAGAAGGTAAAACCAAAACCTCTCTATTAGCATTTCGTGCCTACTGGCACTGAGCTTGATGTTTCTGCACAGACACAGAAACAAACAAAGGGTAAGAACTCAGTTCTGAAACCTAAGTATTATGCTCAAATCCCTTGTGATTATCCGTCTGCTAAAAGACCTCAAGTTGTGAGAAACTCTGGGAAAACTAACAAAAGAGGACCCCAAAAATGGGTACCTAAGGATAAAATAATTTATGTGCAGATATCCTTAGTAATTCAGCTGAAATACCAGTCATGGTACCTGGAAAGTGGATGCTCGCGACATATGATGGACAGAAGGTCTATGTTCCAAGATTTGGAACTTAAGCATGGAGGTTTCGTTGGTTTTAGAGGAAACCAAAAAGGAAAGATCATTGGCTCCAGAACCATTAGTAATGGTAAACTTCCTTCTATTACTAATGTTCTTTTGGTTGATGGTATGATGCAGAACCTATTGCCTTTTAGCCAACTTAGTGACAATGGTTATGATATCATTTTAATCAAAAGTAATGTGATGTTGTTAGTCAGAAAGATGGTACAGTCCTTTTTAACGGGAAGAGAAAGAACAACATTTATAAAATCAGACTTTCTGATCTTGAGGATCAAAATGTGAAATGTCTAATGTCTGTTAATAAGGAGTAATAGGTATGTCACAAATTTTTTAGCCATGTTAGCATGAGAAGGATTTCTCATCTAAATAAGCTTAGATTAGTCATAGGCTTACCCAACCCGAAGTTCTCTTCAGATGCTCTTTGTGAAGCATGTCAAAAAGGCAAGTTTTCTAAAACATCTTTCAAAGCGAAAATTGTTGTTTCTACCTCTAGACCATTAGAACTTCTGCACATTGATTTGTTTGGACCAGTGAAAACTGCCTCTATCAAAGGAAAGAAGTATGGATTGGTCATTGTTGATGACTATAGTCGATGGACATGGGTAAAGTTCTTGTAACACAAGGATGAGTCACATTTTATATTCTCTACTTTCTGCTCACTAGTGCAAACATAAATGAATTGCAAAATAGTCAAAGTCAGAAGTGATCATGGTGGCAAATTTGAAAATAGATATTTTGAAAATCTTTTTGATTCAAATGGTATTTCCCATGATTTCTTCTATCCTGGAACTCCACAAAAATTGGAGTTGTAGAAAGGAAGAATATGACCCTACAATAAATGGCCTGCACCATGATCCAAGAAACCGATATGGTTAAGCATTTATGGGTAGAAGCAGTTAACACAACTTGTTATATTTAGAACATGATTTCAATTAGACCTATTTTGGGTAAGACTCCCTATGAATTGTGGAAGAGAAGAAAGCCCAGCATTTCTTACTTTCACCCTTTTGGTTGTGAATGCTTTATGTTGAACACTAAAGAGAATCTTAGCAAGTTTGATTCTAAAGCACATAAGTGTTTATTATTAGGATATTCTAAACACTCTAAAGGTTGCAGAATCTTTAACATTGAAACATTAATTGTTGAAGAATCAGTTCATGTTAGATTCAATGATAAGCTTGACCCTGAAAAGTCAAAGCTAGTTGAGAAATTTGCAGATTTGAAAATCAATCTTTAAAAATCCAAGGATAATGATTCTAGAGAAAAAGACTCAGTAGGAAAAGCTAAGGAAACTGAAGCAAATGACTCAGAAGCGACTCAATCAAAAGATGTCGTTGGTCCAACTCATCAAAAGAAGAGTAGACCAACAACTTCTTATTCTGAATAATTGATTCTGGGAGATAAAGATGCAACAGTCAGAACTAGATCTTCATTCAAACCTTTTGAAGAGACTCTTCTGGGTTTGGTATCTTTGGTAGAGCCCATATTTATTGATGAAGCTCTTCTAGATAATGAATGGTTTCTGGCTATGCAAGAAGAACTGAATTAATTCACCAGGAATGTCGTCTAGGATCTTGTTCAGAAACCAAAAGGCTTCCATGTTGTTGGAACTAGATGGGTCTTTAGAAACAAGCTCAATGAGAATGGTGAAGTTGTCAAAAATAAGGCTCGACTGGTAGCACAAGGTTATAGTCAGCAAGAAGGTATAGACTATAAAGAAACCTTTGCTCCAGTTTCCAAGTTAGAGTTTATTCATCTTTTAATTTCGTTTCCAGTCAATCATAACATCATCCTTTATCAGATTGATGTTAAGAGCACACTCTTAAATGGATAAATTTCTGAAGAAGTATATGTGCACCAACCTCTTGGTTTTGAAAGCTCTCAAAATCCTGACTTTGTTTTTAAACTGAAAAATTTCGTATATGGTCTGAAACAAGCTCACAGAGCATGGTATGATAGACTAAGTAACTTCCTTTTGGAAAATAATTTTACTAGAGGGAAAATGGAAACAACTATCTTTTTCAAAACCTTTAAGAATAATATTCTGGTTATGCAAATTTATGTTGATGATATTATTTTTGGTTCTGCTAATGCTTCATTGTGCAAGGATTTTGCTAAGTCAATCCAAGCATAATTTGAAATGAATATGATGGGAGAACTCAAGTTCTTTCTGGGAATTCAGATTGATCAATGTTCAGAAGGAATATACATTCATCAGAATAAATATACAAAGGAACTTCTGAATAAGTTCAACTTGTCAGAATGCAAGCAAGCAAAAACTTAAATGCATCCTGCATTCTGGAGAAAGAAGAGATAAGCAATAAGGTAGGTAAAAAGCTATTCAGAGGTATGATAGGCTCTTTCCTTTACCTAACAGCTTCTAGACCTAATATTTTATTCAGTGTCTATTTATGTGTTCGCTTCCAATCATATCCTAGGGAGACTCACTTAACTGTTGTTAAGAGATTCTTTAGCTATCTGAAAGGTACTACTAACCCTAGTTTGTTTGATTGAAAATCAAGTGAATACAAATTAGTAGGATATTATGATGTTGACTATGCTGGATATAAAATAGAAAGGAAAAGTACTTTTGGAAGTTGTAAATTTCTGGGAGACAATCTGATCTCATGGTCCAGCAAGAGACAGTCAACAATTGCGCTTTCAACAACCGAAGCTAAATATAATGCAGCTTCTAAATGCAGCACTCAGATACTCTGGATGAAGAGTCATCTGGAAGATTATCAGATATTCGAGAGTAACATTCCTATTCTCTATAATAATACTTCTGCTATCTGTTTATCTAAGAATCCTATCTTGAATTCTAGGGCTAACCATATTGAAATTAAACAACATTTTTTTACGTGAATATGTTCAGAAGGGTATTTTCACCTAAAATTTGTTGATATAGATCATCAATGAGCTGATATCTTTACAAACCCCCTTGATGAATATAGATTCGTCTTCATTTTGAAAAACTTATTTATGGATTTATGTCCAGAATGAAAAGATGTATTTCAGAATGTTTAAGTCTTTAGAACTCTAGATTAGATTCTGAGAATTTATTTGTTGACTCTAAGACATGAGCTTTCTGAAGTGAGGAAGTATCATGAATCATAAAGGTTCTGATCAGAAGTAATCTTATCGATTTGTCTTTGTGATTCTGAGCAGTCATTGCATTAAATGGTGTTCATATTGTTTGATATCATGTGGTTCTAAGGGGTGAAAATTGTCCCACTTTTTGAGCATGTGTGATGATAGTGTGACACATTGGGTTTCGTAATTCTTGAAATTAGATTAAAATCTCTTATGCTTCCCCCCATGTCAACATAATTTTACCTTGTCATCATTGCCAAAAAAAATCAATATAAATCCACCTCACTCACATTTTCACACTACGTGCACATTATTCCCACACTTTCTTCTTTCAAACCTAAAACACCCTTTCTGCAACTGTTCATCCTCTCCTTTAACTTCAACAATGGTTTCTCCTAAACAATAGATTCAACAACAAATTCAACGATAGATTTAACAACAGTTTCAACAACTCTAACTGGCTCATCCTCAATCTCCTCCTAGATCTGTCACCATTGAAAGCACTCCTCCATCCAAAAAAAGAAATCAACGGTAGTAATATCCCATCGAAAAACTATCTTATCTTCACAAAGATTGATCCACCAGAAGTTTTGGCATACTACATGGAGATCTGTCTTGAAGATAATATTGATCCATTGTTGGATTCCTTAAATCTCCCAGATAACTACCCAGTTGTTCCGCTGCCTCCTCCTCTTTCCCAAAATCCTTAGTTTTAAAAAATTATCTTCGCTCGTGTGTGTGCTTTTTATTTCTAACTAAGAGTATGTGTGCCTTTTTATGTTTATTGAAGTACTTTGTTGCATTTCTATTACATTTTTCTTTGTATTTCCGTCTTTGTAATCAACTGTATATTTTCTGCCTTATTGGCATTACTTAATGAAAATCATATTTGTTTCTTTCCATTTCGTTTTAGTTTATTTGTCTATGTCTTTTTGATTTATGACAAAGGGGGAGAAACATATCTAAGGGGAAGAATCATAAATTTGATTTTGACATACCTAAAATCCCGAATAAGAACCCAAATATTGTTTAATGTTTCTGCTAACAACTACTTCGAAGAATAGTTTGTTAATTGTTTTTGTAGGGTTAAGTTCAAACTTCATAATCTCTTTTGAAGTTTCAAAGATCAGAATGTAAGTTACCAGTTTCTGATGAATTGGTCTACTATTTGAGTCTGAAAACTTTCACGCTGATGATTAAGAATCATATACAAGCATTGAGTCTTCAAGGAATTAAAACCAAGGAACTCAGCATCAAGTTTTCAATTCGATATCAAACTCCGAGGAAGTACTACTTCCATAGTAATCAGACTTGGCAATCAAGATTTTGAGAAGAATTCTTAACTAGGTTCTGAAAGTTCTTTACAAAGAGATTTGTTCCTCAAAGGCAATCAAGCTCTGAAAGAGAATTTCAAAGAAAACCATAATTCAAGCTTCTGAATATAACAGACTCTAAAGCCTCTTCAAAAAGAATTCAACTAAGATTCTAAAGTAAAGTTCATCCGAGTTTTGATGTTAACAAACTAGTGTTCTAGACAACATCAAGCAACTTCTAAAGACAAACTAGATTCTGATGGAAGATCATTCCGGTACTTCAAAAAGATTAATCAGGAAAGTGTTCTTTCATTTTGATTTTATCTTTTCATGATTATACATCCCATAGGGGGGGCTTTGTTCTTCTGTAAGATGTATCTTTCTATGATTACCCTATACAAAAATGTTCATCAAAATACATGTTTTTATCATCATCAAAAAGGGGGGAGATTGTTAGAACAAGATTTGGTTATGCATCTATACCTTGAGTTTTGATGATAACAATGTTATATTTGTTTGAGAACAATTTTGGTATTCTAATTGTTTGTTATTGTGTAGCTTTAACAATTAGTTTTGATTCTGAGTATATGATGTGCAACATCATCAGTGTCTGAATAATAAGTTCCAATTCCGCTTTTGCACCAGTCATAAGAAGTTCTTAAAGATGTCCAAAGTTGTTATTGCAATGATCTTCCCGCTTCTGTACTGATTCACTCCTGAGAAGCTAATGAGGAGATGCTATGTTATTGTTGCAACATTGTCTCATTTTATGCTTCTAGACGTGACTCTGATTACTAAGCTTCTGAGGAATGGCAAGCTTATGAAGTTGTGTTACTTAGATGAAGATTCTGAAGCCAGGCGTTGAGGTTATCAAGGTTCTGACTGTAGATTCTGAAGACTCTGAAGATTCTGAAGATACTGAAGATCTCAAGCCAGACTATTGACTTTGTCAAGGTTCTGAGCAAAGATTATGAAGTTTTTGAATCCAACTTTATGTTTCTTCATTTCATGCTTCATCAACTTTCATCATAAGCGAGTTAACTTGAAGATAAGATCAAATGGGCATGTGATCAAATAGTACATAGTACGACACTATACATAACACTTGTCACTGATTTTTAGGCAAAAGACAGTATGCAGTATCAATCATTTCACCATCCAACAGTGAACAACCACTCTATTTGGTTTCCTTATTTTCCCCTCCAACAGTCTCTTTTCGTATGCTATATAAGTGGGACTTGCAGACTTGAAGAAAGTGTCGGTGCTACAACAACTTGACAAGTATGTTTCTTTTTGAAAAACTATCAATTTTGTACATAGTTTTTATTTAAGTATTTGTTTATCATTTGTGTAAAATATACTTGTGTAGAAGCAATTTGTAATACACAAAATATTATTCAAATTGTTTGTGTGATTCCTTAAGGAGGCTAGGGTATAGTCGGATTCTTGAGAAGACAAAGAAAGTTGTTCTTTGTGAGTCCTTAAGGAGACTATGGTATATTCGGATCCTTGAGAAGACAAAGAAGGTTATTCTTTGTGATTATTGTAATCAGTTGATTATAGTGGATTAAGTCCTTGTGTATAAGGAAAAATCACTTTGGCGGGTGGACTGGAGTAGCTTTGAGTTTCAAGCGAACCAGGATAAAAATAATTGTGTTTTTATCTCCCTGTTACTAACATTAAAGTGGTGTTCTTGAGTTGGTAAGAAGCTTTTGTTTTGTAAAACCCAATTCAAACCCCCTTTTCTTGTGTTTTCCACACCTTCAAAGGAGGAAGCACAAAGAAAAACCAACACAGACAACATCAAATTTGGGGGCAGACAAATCAATGAAAAAAGAAAACAACTAATTTTTTTTAAAAAGAAACTCGGTAGAAGAAAAGAAGTTTAATTAATATAATAAAGATAAGTAATTACAAAATCCAAAAATGGAAATAAAGGCACGTTGGCCGAATCAAGACAAAAAAAATTATTCAAAAGGGCATCATTATGGGGGCTTCAGTATCTCCTATAATGGTTCCATCATGGACCACTTTCTTTAGGTCCATCTCGGATCGGGGAACCTAGGTTCTATAACATAGTAGCTCCACTTGACCGGCTGTATATTTAAAAGCACTAAAGACTGTCATAAATCGTTCATCAACTACTTCGTCGACTCTCATTTGCATCACCGTCAGTTTTTCAGTATGAATCTCCCATTCCTTGGCACGAAAAGTAGGAGTAGGAGGAGAGAGGGAAGAAATGGTTTTCCTGGCTTTTTTGCCGAGCTTTCTGCCTGTCAAAAAGACCTTTCAATGCAACCATGCCACACAAAGCCATTGTATCTCCAAAATAAAAATAAAAACTATCAGTATTTATCGATTAAATAATACAATAAGAAAATACAAATAAATGTCCATTTTCCTTCCTCATCAAAAATCCCTCTCCTCTCTAAAACATCGAAATCATCCATTATATCTCCAGTGTCAATGGACCACTTCTTCTGAATTAAGGGCCTCACATATAAAGGGTCAGCCCTTTCCTCCTTGCCCAGGCTTTACCAAAAGGGCGCCCTACTTTTGCTTCATTGGTATTTCTATCGAGGTCACTGAATCTAGAGGAATGACATAGGTATGAGATTATCGATTTAAGTGGCTCCAGACCTAACATTTTTGAATCTGGCAGCCACAATAAATTCTTCCCACCCGGAAGAAATGACGCATCACGGAGTCGTCCATAAAGGTCTTGTAGAAGACAAGATGAGCCTCTGAAGTCAGAGGGTGCACCAAGAAGAAAACATCTTTGAAGTCTCTTCAATTCTTGAAATAGTCACTAAATTGTTTGACCTCTTTCCACAACAAAATCAACTCTTTATTTAGAAACTTGTCGAAGGAGGTCCACTCCGTGGACAAAAAAATGGAAGAAAAGTTTTAGGGATGGATTCCAATTGGTGTTCACACCAAAATTGGAACACCTTCACAAAAGGACAAGCATAGGGGTGTAGTTGGGAGGGTGAAAACTTCAAATGTCTCAACACTCCTACTTTGAATTCATTGAAAGCAGTCTAAAACTCAACAGAGTAAACTGACACTCGTAAAAATCGATGGAACATCCATCTAAGTGACTGCATATCCTTTTGTCATAATGTACAAGGAAGAATGCCCAATCAAGAGGCGAACTTATGTCCATGAGAGCATATTCCACTTTGGCTAAATCGTCAAAAGCAAAAATGGTCCTCAATAATCTTCAACCCATCCAATGATACCAATTCGCATCAATCAAATCCCAAAAGGGTTACCTATCTGACATTCAGACGGAGGGCAGCTCCCACTATACACGTTCGTCAAATATTGAGGTTTAATTTGACACTTGATCTCAGCCTCGTTGGGGTCACAAACTTGGGTAATCCTATATGAATCAATAAAACGCTAAAGTATTCGCTCATCCTGGGGGGAAATCTCCATAGAGGGTAAAGGGCTAGCAGAGGGGGCAGATTCACCAGTGACCCCCCCCCCCCCCTAAGAAGCAAGAATAACATTATTAGTTAGAACACCGTCAATCGATGCCTCAATGCTCTCATTAGAAAAAGGTTGGAAGAGTCATCGTAAAAATCCTCTTCGAAAATAAATTTATTGGAATCACCATTAGACTCATAGCTATGAGAGATAACCAATGGAACTAGATTGGGACGAATATGTGCCTGAAAAGTGTTATCTGAATTATTTGAGGTTTATGCCCCCATGAATGAGGATAGACCATCGTCAATAGAGATACTTCCTGTATTAGCAAGTTGGTCATTTATATTGTCCATGGTAAAGATAAAAGAATGGAAATTATGAATTATGAGTCAAGGGTTAAAGATGATACCTAAGACGAAGATATGTCAAAGAGTGCAAGAAAACAAAGGAAGCAAAAAGTTGGAACAACTTAAAGAACACTCCGTTTTGACAGAGAAAGATGGCATTGTAATAATGAAGGCATTTAATGTTTATATTCCCCATTACACATCGGTATGACACATTAATTCTCATCCATGGTCATATCGGTAGTGCAAGACCGACGTAGACTCTAGAAGATTTCTTCTTAGATATCTCCCAACAAGACTTTGGCATAACTGTTTTGAGCCGGCCAAAGGTTCAAAACGAAAGACACACATGTTACTCCCAAAAAAAAGTCCAATAACTATTTAATCAAGAGTTATATATGTTCCTACATTCATAGAATTCAAGCTACATGCACTTTTCATACTTTAATCTTCTCCTTTTTGGACTCTTTTATTCATTAGATTCGACATTAAAATAATAATTTTATAAATCCACCACATGTTCCACCGTGCCAGAGACTTATAACACCACATCAAAAGTCTAACATCACAATTCAAACATAATCTTAATTCCAATCAACAACAATTTTATTTTAATAAACTGATTTATTAAATTGTAAAACATCTGCACCAATTTAAAAAAAAATATATTCAATTCTACTACGTTGTTAAACTTTGTTTTATTATTATAAACTAGTAAAAGACTCGTGCATTCGCACGGTTCACGCAATGTTGTTTTTTTTGTTTTGAAGTTCTTAGAATAGTAAATTAATATAGTATAATGATGGTTAATAAATATATATAAAAGATATACAAATTAAGTAGTTTTGACCCGTCGAAAATGTAAATTTTAGTAGAAAAAATAAATGAAAAAATAAAGTAGTCATCAACCTGTGCGTTTGCACATGTCGCCCAATGTCGTTATAAATAGTAAATAAATCTAGTATAGTGATGGCTAAGAAATTTATATCAAAGATATACAAATTAAGTAGTCTCAGTCCGTCGGAAATGTGTATTTTAGTAGAAAAAATAAATAAAATAATTAAGTAGTCATCTACTCGTGCTGTCGCACAATGTCATTATAAATAGTAAGCAAATATAGTATGGTGATGGTTAAGAATGGTATATAAATGATATACAACTTAAGTAGTCTCAGCCCATCAAAAATACATATTTTAGTAGAAAAAATTAAATGAAATAATTAAACAGTCATCTACTCGTGTGTTAAATATCGTTATAAATATTAAATATATATAATATGGTGATGATTAAGATATATATATATATATATATATATATATATATATATATATATATATATATATATATATATATATATATATATATATATATATATATATATATATATATATATATATAAAAGATATACTAATTAAGTAGTCTCGGCCCATCAAAAATATATATTTAATAAAAAATCTATATAAAATAATAAAGGAGTCATCTACCCATGCGTTCGCACGGGTCGCGCAACGTCGTTATAAATAGTAAATAAATATAGCAATGTTAAGAAAGTTATATCAAAGATATACAAATTAAGTAGTCTCGACCCGTCAAAAATGTATATTTTAGTAGAAAAAGTAAACGAAATAATTAAGTAGTCATTTACTCGTGCGTTCGCATGGGTCGCGGAATATCTTTATAAATAGTAAATAAATATAGTATGGTATATATATATATATATATATATATATATATATATATATATATATATATATATATATATATATATATATATATATATATATATATATATATATATATATATATATATATATATATATATAAGATATACAACTTAAGTAATCTCAGGCTATTGAAAATGTATATTTTAGTAGAAAATTAAATGAAATAATTAAATAGTCATCTATTTGGTTGTTGGCACGGGTCACAAAATATTGTTATAAATAGTAAATAAATATAATACGGTGATGGTTAAGAAATGTATATAAAAGATATACAAATTAAGTAGTCTCAGTCCATCAGAAATCTATATTTAATAGAAAAACTCATGAAAATAACTAAATAGTCATCTACCCTTCGCTCGCACAGGTTGCACAATATCGTTATAAATAATAAATAAATATAATATAGTGATGGTTAAAAAATATATATAAAATATATATAAATTAAGTGGTCTCGACCCGCCAAAAATATTTGATATGATTTAATAATTCATAATAAATCGATA